>NC_056728.1:964201217-964501217 GCF_019279795.1 Protopterus annectens
CCTTTTTATATCCACTGTATAAACATATACATAAATCCCGAATACACTTTAACGAAAGCGCTTTTTTCGAAAAAGCGCTTTCGTTAAAGAGTGTGAAAAAAAACACTTAATTTACATTTTAGCAGGGGGGCTTCACCCCCACACCCCCCTACTTTAATATTCTCCCTCCGAGACCGCACTACAGTGGGGAAAAGTGAGATTTCACTTACGCGCACCGTAGTACAGCCCCGGCAACAGTCATACTTACGCGAAAGTGCTGCTTCGGTGAATAGCACTTTTGCGTAAGTATGCCCGACCATTTGGATTTCGGTCGTTTGCTCAGTCGAGCAAACGTCCTAGATCCATATATATATATATATATATATATATATATATATATATATATATATATATATATATATATTATATATGTATATATGGGTTACCTTCATTTCATTGACTGCTTATTTTACTGATAAGCAAATCCGCAAAACCAATTCACTGAAAGTTCATTTCATTGACAACTCATTTCATTGAAACTCATTTCATCGACAGTTATATATGGCCTGTTCCCCACTGTAGTGCGATCCTGGAGATAGAATATACAACCAACATATGTGGGGGGCTTCGACCCCCCCACCCCAATGTGAGCAGCTGTGCCCCCCCCCCTTACTATATATTCTAACTCCAGGCTCACACTACAGTGGGGAGCAGGCCATACATAACTGTCGATGAAATGAGTTTCAGTGAAGTGAGCTGTCAGTGAAATGAAGGCAACCCATATATATATATATATATATATATATATATATATATATATATATATATATATATATATAATGTAATGTGTGTGTGTAAAAAAAAAAAAAAAAAAAGGTTTCTTGTTCTAGTTTTAGCTTCTAGTTCTGCAAAGTTAGTTATTCTGTTTGGTGTGTGTGTGTGCTGTTGTGTTCCTATACTGTGTTGCATTTTTTTCTTCTAGCATGGCCGTGTCAAAACCCACTGGGTTTAAGAAGTGCAGCACTTGTAGGCACAAAATCCCACTATCAGATTTGCACCCTGAATGTGTAGTTTGGGGTGGCTCATCTTGATCCTGCTTGTACAATTTGTGCCAGATTTAATCAGCGGGCACTCGACTGCAATACTAAACTTATTTTGAAGGGACTTCTCCCTAGTTCCTCCTCTCCAGCAACCCCTTCCACTTCACTGGCTCAAACCCCTCCCAAGAAGCACAAAGAGAAGAAGAGATCCCCCAGCAGACCTTGCCACTCAGGGGAACCTTCCGCTAAAATTCCGAGATCCTTGGAGTTGACTGCTTTGGTGCCAATAGTCATGCAAGCCTCCCCTCCTTGCCGGAGCCATAGTTTCTCTCCGGAGCCATTGTCATTTAGACTGAAGTCCCCTCTCCTGCAGCAACTGAGGCCCTCTTCCAGGCCTTCTTCAGTAGCTTCTTCTGTTAGGTCCTCCTGAAGCCTTTATGAAGCCAAGGTAAGACAGTATGATGGTGAAATTTCTCAATGCACAGTTCCAGGTGAGGATCCTGTCTGCTCTGTCCCCTCCTGGATCCGAGAGCGATATCCCTGCCTTCACTTATATTGCTTCTTCTCCAATCTGGCTCTGGATTTTGGAGTTATTGAGGCTGAGCCTTCCTGGAGCTGAGACGTCAAGTCAGCAGGTACAGTTACTTCAACCCCAACGGTCTCCCTGTCTCGCCCGGCTCTATCCGCTTTGGAGCTTAGCAATTCTTGGAGCCATAGCTTCAGCGTCAGCTCTGAAGTATTGACTTCAGCTACAAACTTTTAAGAGCTATCTCTTCCTCTCAAGGTTTTGGCGTCTGACAACTCAGCTCTGACTCCCCACTCGGATCTGAGGCCGTCTTGGGTTTGCAGAGCCTCCCTGTCAACATCTTAGGCTCTGGCAGGGGTGACTGCAGTGCCCTGATCTCCCTCGCCTTTCGAGGTTGAGGAGAGTGTTCTCTCTGAAACCCGAAGAGCCTCTACTCTTCTTGCTTTGGACTCTAGTCCCTCCTGCCCCCCAGCAGTCTTTGTTTCTGGGACATCTACTCTGTCCCCTCCAGTACAGCCTGCCCAAGAGGACTTCCATCCTGTTTCCCATTTGGAACCCCTGGAGTTTTCTGATACCTCCCCAGAACACCTATCAAGGAGGTCCCTTGGAAGCATTTGTGTAAAAGGAGACATTTGGATTCCCCTTTGGAATCCCTCACAGAGGACACTGATCTCAGTGAAGGGAAGGGTCCCCCCCAGATTATTACCCGAGGTTTGAAGACATCATGGAAATCCTCTGCCAAAAGAGTGGTTAGTCTTTCAAAAGCTGTAACCCAGAGGAATAGGTTCCTCTGGAAGCATTTGGGTCAGGCCCATCTACTTCTTGGGTGTGTCGTCCCCGCAGGCCCTCTTATAAGCCTCATGTCCTGCAGGGTGTGGAAGGAGCCAGACACAGTGGAGCCTATTCCCAAATGGCCTGATAAGGTACCTCCTGCCCCTTCTGATCACCCACACTGGACTAAAGGAATTCCCATTGATGCCATAGTGGTTGCATCCGCCACCAAAAAGGAGCTGGCCTAGCAAAGCTCCACTGTCCATCCCCTTAACAGGGAGTCTAGGGCTTTGGACAGATTTGGAAAGTGTGTTAACGTTTCAGAGACCTTCTCATTGCGAGTGCCGAACTACTTGACACATGTAACCAACTACAAAGGGACTTAGTTAAGTAACTGTCTAGTTCTGTCCCATGGTCCATGTCTGCCGAGAATCAGAAGCCCTTTTGCTCAAGAATGGCCACCCTTCAGTCCATCTCCAATACTTCCTTGAGGTTGATCTCCCTTGCTGTAGAGGGTGCCTCCCAGGCATCTGGATCAAGGAGTGCCATCAGACAGGATGCCTGGATGCGGCTGTGTGATTTTTCAAAACCCTTCAATGGATCGACACTTTTTGGTTCAACTGTTAGACACACACTCCTAAAGTGAAAAAGATGGAATGACCTTGCCTGCCATCCGGTATGCTTCTCTACCTCACAACAGCCCTTTTCCAGGAACCAACATGGAGGTAAGAAGCCCTGGTTTCAGAGATCACAAGGTCATTTTCAGGATTCACAAAGGCACTTTTCGCCCAGAGGCAGAGATGGAAATGGGTTTAGCAGACGCCGCCCTCTTGGTAGAGGGGGTCTAAATAACCAAGGGTCATGAGAGTCATAGACAGACCCCATCAGCGATCCTGAGGGATAGCCCACCTACTGTGCTCTAGAGGCAGTCGGAGGACATTTATCTCTACACCCAATAGCCTGGGAAGCCATCACACAAGGTTTCTGGATGTTAAGAATTCTATCCAGAAGCTACTCTATACCCTTTTTTCCAAAACTCTTTGCCAAGCAAAATCCTACAAGATGTTCCACCGAATCAAAGGGAGGTGGCAGCCGTATAGATTTCAATGCTGCTCTCAAAAAGAGTCATCCAAAGTGTCCCCCTGGACCATTTCAGATCAGGCATTTACTCCAGATTCCTTTCGGCGCCCAAAAAGATGGTGGGACCTCAGACCCATTCTGGATCTCACCTCTCTAAACAAGTCAATTGCCTGCTTAGAGTTCTGAATGTTCACTATACAGTCCATTCTACCTTTCCTACAGAAGGATGAATGGATGCGCTCTATAGACCTTAAGGACGCATACTACCACATCAAGATGAACAGGTGGTCTAGGAGGTATCTCTGCTTCAGGCTGGGAGCCAATCACTATCAGTTCACAGCCCCCAGGGTGTTCGCTAAATGCATGGCAGTCATAGCAGCTCACCTCAGACTGCAAGGATTCCAGGTGTTTCCTTACTTAGACGATTGGCTCCTAACAGCTCCTACCAGGCATCGACTTCTTCAAGCCAGAGAATACCTATTTCATCTAGCTTCAACCTTTGGCATCTCCATCAATCTAAACAAGTCTCATCTTAACTGGTTCAAGTCATAGACTTCATCGGAGCTCATTTGGGCACCACTCGATCACTAGCCCTTCTAACTCCAGACAGAAATTCCAACCTGGTAATGCATGTCAAACAGGTAATGGACATTCCTTCCCCCAAAGCAGGTCTTATCCTTTAGGCCTTGGGGTCCATGACTGTGACAATCACTCTGCTGCCCTTAGCCCACCTTCACATGAGAGTTCTTCAATGGACTTTCACCACCCATTAAATTACCGATTCATTATCTCACAAGCATGGAAACAGTCTGTCATCTGGTGGATTCATTCCAATGATCTTCTACAGGGCTACCCGTACGTCCTTCCTCCCCCGTCAGCCACTGTGACCACAAATGCCTCCCAACTCTGGCGGGGGGGGGGATTATCTGAGACAGACCGTCCAAAGAACATGGTCCCTCCTAGAGACCAATTTGCATATAAACATTCTGGAGATGAGTGGTGCTCCTTGTGTTCCAAGCAATTCATTTCTCTGTTCTGACCGGAACTATTGCTGTTCAGACAGACAACATGTCAGTGGAATGGTACATCAACAAGCAAGGAGGAACCAGATCTTATCTCTTGTGTCGAGTGGCCATGTGGTTGTAACAATGGATGATTTCATCCAACCACTTTCTCATAGAGACACATCCTAACAGACAGGGTCAACATGACCATTCTGATGCCCCATGAGTGGTCTCTCAGTTCTGCAGTGACAAATGTGATCTTCCAGAGATGTAGTCAACCTTGCCGCAACCTGTTTGCATCTCCCTCCAACAGCAAGTGTTTGTTTGCCCTGATCCCTCCTCAGGGACAGTCACCGAGAGGTGCTCTAGTCTATGCTTGGCCTCCTGGACTACTCTATGCTTTTCCTCCCCATCTGTTCATTCCCAAATTTCTTCAGAAAGCACAGAGGTTGAAGTGCCAAGTCATCCTCATTGTCCCCTTTTGGCCTTGTCATGTTTGGTTCCCCTCTGGTCTCAGCTAGTTTGTCCACCTTGTAACTCTGGATGCCTCTCCAGACCCACCCCTTGGGGCGCACCCATCCAGATGATCCAAGCCTGAAGCTAACCGCTTGGTTTCTCCATTTCCAATGATGGCTAGAAATCCGTGGCTGTCTTCCTCTGTCAGAAAAATTTTGATTGTGGCACACAAACCGTCCACTAGAAAGCTATACGATAGTACGTGGAAGAAGTTCTCTATTTGAGCTTATCAGAACAAGTTAGACCTCTTTTCTGCTTCAGTTCCAGCGGTTTTGGATTTCATGGCATACCTATGTAGTAAAGGGGCAAGTTTTTCTACAGTGAAAGTGCAGCTGGCGGCAATTTCCAATTTTCACATGAGGAGAATTCTTTATCTCTGGTGTCATCTAAATTGTGCAAAGTCTCCTTGAAGGGTACTTTTCTCTTAACCCCCCCCCCCATTTAAGGATCCAGGTCTTCCCTGGGACCTCACTTTGGCATTACAGGCTTTAGTTTCGACCCCCTTCCCCCATTGAACCCTTAGCTACAGTAGATTTAATGTTCCTCACTTTGGTAAACTATTTTCCTGGTGGCTGTAACTTCATGCAAAAGAGTTTCTGAGTTACAGGCTTTGTCTTGCTTTTTCACAAGAACAGAGTTACGTTGTGTACTAATCCTTTTTTGTCCAAGGTCACTTCTGAGGCTAATTTAAACCAAATCATCAACCTTCCTGTTTTCTTTCCAAATTTTCAAAACAGGGGAGAGTATTTGCTTCATATGTCGGATGTACATAGACAGCTTAATTTTTATTTAGATAGAACCAAAGCATTCAGGAAATCTGACCAACTCTGTCCATTTCTAAGTCCGGATTGGGTAAACCTGTTTCTAAAGTTACCATAGCTCATTGGATAACGAGTTGCATCAAACTTGTGTACTCTAAGGCATCCCATTACCTTGCTATGTTGAGGCCCATTCTACTAGAGCTGTTTCTACCTCTTCAACCTTCTGGTCTAAACTTCCCATTGATGAAATTTGTGCCACTGCTACTTGGTCAAATCATGATACCTTTTTCCCATTACAAACTGGACATTATTTCTAGGAGTAGGGATTCCTTTGGTTCTGCTGTGCTCTGGAATATCCTTCCTTGATGGCCTCCCAAGTTCTTTTTCTAGCTAGGGACTCTGTTCCACAGGGTGAAGAGCAAATGACAGCAACAACATCAAATAAAGAAACTGTGTATTCACCATAACATTCCATCGGTGTTGTTGCCTCTCATTTGTTCTTCAACTGTCCCTCCCTCCATCCCCTCCCTTCTGGAGGATCTAATGGAAAATTTTTGGACAGATGCCTCTGTTCTCCTTTGAGCCGCTGAAGTATCCTGTCATGGCTGATTCTTTTATTTTTAGTAGTTTATTCCTGTTTGTCTGTTTCTTGATTGTGATATACTGGATTACAGCAAACGTGATCCGAGGGATTTGGTGGGGAGGAGCATTATGCGTTGGGGAGGAGCTCAGATGTTGGAGCCTACAGCTTTGGTATGCGACCAAGTCGGATCCGAATCTGATGTCTGATCCAAAACCCACAGGTTAAAGAGCAAATAAGAGGCAACAACACAGATGGAATGTTATAGTGAGTACATAACTTTTTTTTCTTGGGGTTGAGTAGGAGGTTTGATTCTTTGAGCCAGGTTTCTACGGAGGAGAGAGATTTTTGGGTAATGTCTTGGAGCCTATTTATTGTTGAGGCCTCACATATTAATGTTGAGTCATTTGCATACTGAACTAAACTAGCATGGTGATTGGAGGTGCGGAGGTCATTAATAAATTTATTAAATAGGAGAGGACCCAGGATAGAGCCCTGAGGGACACCTGTAGTAACTAGTTGAAAGGATGATTAGATTTGTTGCTATTTAATAATGAACAACGAACTGCAGGACCCAAATTGCTACACCTCAAAATGAAACAACGAAGCCAGTTAAAAATTCTTTATTCTCTAGCGCCTCGGCCACAGTAAGCCTTCATGGAGTAACACATCACATATTCAGGCAGTTTATATAACACCAGCTACAACCATTAATCATCAATCAAACAATTAATCAATCAAACAATTAAAAATTAAGTGCAATACATTTCAAAAACATTTCAAACAACACTTCTCCAACAACAGTCTGTATTCGGACCTTTAGGAATCAAAGTGTCGTATTTTAAAATAAAAATAGTTTCTTTCTTTAGAAGCATATTTTTAATCTTATTTACATTAGATTCCCTTATAAAAACTTGTTCCAAGATAGTTGCTTTTAAGCTGTCACACTTACCACCATGATATTCATGAAAATGTTGAGGTACAGGGCTCTCTAATTTATTTACCCTGATATCCCTCAAGTGTTCCCTTAATCTTATCTTAAACATTCTCTAAGTTTGACCAATATAAAACTTAATCACATCCACATTTGATAGCATAAATAACTCTCTCAGTTCTACAATTATATAGCCCATTTGGTCTAAAACCAATATTATTTATATATGAAAAAAATTAATTATGTATGGGCATTCACTACATTTCCCACACGATGACATTCCTCTAGCAGCAATATGATAATACAATTTGTCCTCAGGTTTATAAAATCTGGTGTGTACCACCATATCCTTGATGTTTCTACCCCTCTTATAAGAAAAATTAATTTCTTGTCAGTTAAGTTATTAAGCTCAACAAAATTTTTTAAAAATTCCAAAAAATTATTTTTTAATACTATCACTATTATAAGTGGAAACAATAAATAAATTCCCTACATTTTTATGATTAATAACTTAATTATTGCATCTATTTTTTGTAATGATCTTGTATTATATCTAATATCAAATATCTTTTGAATATCTGATTCAATTAATTTAACATCATATTGTCTTCTTTCAAACATAGTCCTAGTGCGCTGTATTTCCTTCATAAATACATTATCTTCATTACATAAACGAGAAATTCTCAAAAATTCACCATACGGTAAGGCTTCAATAATATGTTTCGGGTGACAACTGGTACCCATTAAAAACTCATTCGGCAAATCAAATTTCCTATGGATATTCGTACTAATGTGTTTTCCAGCAGTGCCTTGTAAGTTAATGTCCAAAAAAGAGACTGTTTGTCCATATTGTAATCCATCAAAAGATATATTGAACCTATTTAGTTGAATGTCCTGTATAAAATTTTGTACCAAATGCATACTCCCTTCACATAAAAAATCAAATCTTCAATAAATCTAAAATAAAATTTCACATATTTCTTAACAAAAGAATTAGTATAAATGCATTCTTGTTCAACCAATCCCATAAAAATATTAGCATACATTGGTGCAAATGGGGCACCCATGGCCGTGCCTTGAATTTGATGAAAAATTTGATTATCAAAATAAAAATAATTATTTTCCAAACAAAATTTCACTAAATCTAAAATATAATATGTAAGAGGATGGTCACCCATCCGTTTATGTAATGCCTCTAATCCAAACACATGTTTAATATTGGTATAAAGACTCTTCACGTCCAGTGTAATCCAATACATGTTGTCTTTCCATATAACATTTCTTATTTTATTTAAAAAATCAAGAGAGTCTTGTATATAAGAAGGGAGCTTTTGCACTCCCTTTAATAACACCTGATTTAAAATAACCCCCAAATTATGTAGGAAATACTTACTGGCTGAAACTATAGGTCTACCCCGAGGGTTCATGATATTTTTATGAATCTTGGGTAGGCAATAAAAATAAGCTGGACCAGTGTCTACAATAATCAGCTTATTCTTGACATCAGTTTCAGGCCAGTATCCCAATCTCGGGCCCTTCTGTATTAAACATGTATAGTTATTTTAGCCTGTTCAACAACATCATCACTTACTATATGATATATTGTTTCATCCCCTAATAAATCCAAACACATTTTTAAATATTGTGTATAATGCATAATTATTATTTTATTCCCTTTATCAGAGGGTTTCACTACCAATTCTTTCTGTTTGGAAAAATTGACTAATTCTAGCCATTCACTTTTAGATAAATTATAATCAACCTGTTTCCAATCAAAACTATTCAACAATAAATTAACCTCAAATTCAACCATCACTTGAAATCTTTTGATGCCTTCATGTAAAAAAGGAGGCATAAAATTACTTTTAGTTGTCACTCTAGAAGTATCTATAACACAATAGGCATTCAGGTCACTTGTACAAGATACAAAGGAATCACATGTATCCACATCCGATACATTTTCATCAGTAGTATATGTATCATCAGAAACAGTTTCAACAGCAACATCAGGAGAAGACAAACATTGAAAATAGTACCATAAATGCAATTTTCTCACAAATCTAAACAGTTCTATTTTACATTCATATATTTTAGGTAAAGCAGTCGGTACAAATTTTAATCCATGGTTTAATACAGTAATAATACTGTCATTAACCTGGCAACCAGATAAATTAATCACATAATTCAAATCAAAGCATGAATCAGTACCATTTTGTCCTTTTGTTATCGCGCCACTGACATTGAGGCCCTCCTCTGTGTTGTTCCGGTTCAGAATAGCTTCTTTTCTGCTGCCTACCATAATCCCTTTGTGGATGAAAATGATCAGGAAAATAGCGGTCATTCACCGGAGATGGTAATGGTGGAAAATCATTGTTAACTTCGTTTTCACTGTAATGTCTATCATGTATACTGGCAAGCATGTCTGCACTATTCGTGCTAGCAGTTCTATCTCTCGCCCAACCAGCTTCATTATGGAAACGAGCCTTAGAACGTGACCGCTGATTGGACCGCCTGAAAAAGGATGTACCTTTTTCAAAATCCCGAAGATCCCTCTGAATCTTATGCATCTTTTGCTCAAGAACTCTCTTTTCTTGCAAGTTTAATTTGTCCTGAATGTCACATAAACATGACTCAAATCTAGTTCTATCTAATGCAGACATTAAGTTTGTACACACCATATTAATATCTTTCTTTATGTTGGACAGTTTAATAATGTCTCTCACAATTAAGATGTTAATCCATTCTTTAGAACATAGGTGTGCCGCTTTTTCCCATCTCTGCTGGAACACCTTATCAATTGCACAAGTACCATTAAATGGTTCAGAAGGAAATTTGACAGCTCTCAGCCCTCGTGGAATGATATCCAAATCCAAGTACCTTTGTAGACTCGTATAATTATAAAATGTAGACATTTCCTTGATCATTAAATTACTAAGCTTTGAAATTAATGTTTTTACCTCTACCGGGTAGTCCATGGAGCATTTACCAATGTTCGCAAATGGGTTGTTCATACGTTTATTGCATGTTTCAGCTAGAAAACGCTCCCATACTGGTACACCCGAATTATTGTCACTGCCTGTATTCCTGTCAGAACGATCACGTTCCGAATTAACACTAAGAAAATCATCAATAGTCCGCTGAGAGGTACCTGTGTTTTCCTCTCTAAAAATCCGTGGAATATTGGTAGCTGTATCACTGGCCATAGGAAAAGGTAACAACGAACTGCAGGACCCAAATTGCTACACCACAAAATGAAACAACGAAGCCAGTAAAAAATTCTTTATTCTCTAGCGCCCCGGCCACAGTAAGCCTGTGCTTGTTGCTATTTAATGGCTTGTTGCCTTCCAGATAGGTAACTAAGAAACCACAACAAGGAGTATTTGTAAAGGTCCTGTTGAAGAAAGTTGAATGAGCAGTTGTTGGTGCAAGACATTATCAAATGCCTTTGAAAAGTCTAAGAACATGGTGGACACCAGCAGACCATTGTTTCTGTCTTGGTTTATTATATTGGTAAAATTTAGTAGAGTAGTAGTGATGCTGTGTTGGGGCCTAAAGCCATGTTGTGTTTTTGAAAGAGTTGAACAAGCAGTTGTTGGTGCTAGACATTATCAGATGCCAGCAAGTCTAAGAACATGATGGATACCAGCAGACCATTGTTTTTATCTTGGTTTATTATATTGGTAAAGTTTTGTAGAGTAGTAGTGGTGCTTTGTTGGGGCCTAAAGCCATGTTATGATTTTGAAAGCAAGTTATTTGAGGTTAGGTATTGCTTGATCTGCATATGGATGCATTTCTCTAATATTTTGGATGGGGGGGGGGGGTTGATATTAGTCTGCTCTTATTAAACTCTGTAGATGTACTTCCTTTGTGCAGTGGTATGATGTAGGATTTTTTTCCACAATGATGGGATATATCTTTCTGCTATGGACCTACAAATTAGTGTGGACACAGGGAAGGCTGTGACTTTTATGGCCATTTTAAATTCATCTGTTGGTAGTTGGTCTACAGCTATGGAAGTAGCTTTTAGTTTAAGGAGCAAATCCTTATGAGCGAGGTAGGAATTGGACTACAATTGAAGAGCTGTGGGAGTTTTTCCTAAGAGAGACTATATTGATTGTATAAAGTAGGAATTAAACTGTGTGGGGATAGTCCATCATATTGTCTGTTTTTGCAGACGGAATGGTGGTCCAGTCAGGGTGGAATAGTTTTAGTTACGACCAAAAAAGTTTTGTGTTTTAGTGTGTCTTGTATGTTGGTATGGCATGTTAGCTTACCCTGTTTGTTATGGGTTTTGCAAGGATTGTCTAAATTGCTGGAAGGCATTTTGAGTTCTATTTTTGTACCACTTTTTCCAGGCTTTATATGTTTTTATCATTTTTTTTTTGTCAGCCATGGTGCGGGCTTGGACTTTACTGTTTTATTATGTACTGGTGCTAGATTATTTAAGGTCTGTAAGAATATGTTGTTAGTGTTCTACAGCATTACCTAGTGGCATTGTTCTAAATACATTCCAGTTATATTGTTTGTGTTTCATTGAAAATATATTTGCTGAAATTGGTTGTATTTCTTATTTTATTAGATATATGTTTATCTAGATTATGCTGAGTTCTAATAGCATATGTTGGTATGGGGTCACTTATGCTGAGAGGCAGCCTACTTTTGCCAGTTTGTCTGTTTTGTTTGTAGTAGTCCAGTGTAATGCTGTCTGTCTCCCTGAAGATTTGTTGATTCTAGCAGATGTGGTTATTAATTGTCTGAAGTTGTACAATTTTCTGGATTCATTAGGGGTGGTGGAAATGATGAGTTGCCAGTGTGTATTTAAGTCTCCATTATTATAGTTTCATAGTTAATTTGTTGGGATAGCCAGTATAGGATGCTTTCAGCAGTTTATTCCCTGGTGGTATATAAATTACTGTTACACATATGGTTTTCCTATTGTTGATTTTAGGAGGGTTATTAGAAGTTCAGCATTGTTAAATTTGTGCATTTCCTGTGCAATTAAGGTGATAGGGAATCTTTGTATTTGATTGCTACACCACCTGCATGCTTGTTTTGCCTGTCATGCCTGAGTATATTGTATCCTCGGGGGATCTCATAATCCTTTTTCTTTTTAACCAGATTTCAGTAGCTATGACTACATCAGGAGTGTATGTGGCAAAGTAGGCATGTATGTCATGGATTTTACTGCACATACTTCTTAGGTTCATATTTTGTAAGGTGAGTCTGGGTTCCGTTTTTTGCTGAGAGGTATTAGATGAAAATGGTTTATTTTGGGGTTGGAAGTGATAGTTTTATGAACAGTGGGACCTGGGTTGGGGTGAATCTCCAATATTTTTTTTTTAATTGATATTTTACATAGGGAAGAGTGGTCATTTATATTTTGGTCTTTAGCATTTGATCGTAAATTTGAAAACCTAGTTTTGAGATATTTATAGATAAATCCGATCTAGTTTGCTTGTAAAAATAGGGTGTCATGGAGAAAAACAGCTGGGTTGATGTTGATATTCTTTGTTAGGACTGGTTGAAGTCCTAAGTATTTGAAGGAAGTGGGGAGGAATAGTAAAATAATCTGAGTTAGGGGTGTCTTATTTAACTTGGAATCTGATGTTGTCATTTTTCTCTTTGAAATGTGCCAGGTAGTTGAGGGACTGTAATGAGAAGGTCACTGAAGCATAGATGCACTTCTCGAACCTATCCATCGTCTGAGACACCTTGTTAGGGGGGTGGATATAAAAACTTTCCTCTGCTAGTTCTTTTTTGTGGCTGCTGCCATGACCATGGCATCCACAGGGACACCTTTAGTCCAAAATTGCTTGTCTTCAGAATAGTAATATTTTTGTCTGGTCTCCAGGGAATTGGCTCAATGATGTCAGGGGCCTTCCATGTCCACCAAGAGATCAGTTCAGTAAACTCATCAGCAGGCAGAGTTACCCAGGAGGTAGATGGGTGGGTATCAAAAGCCTTAACGTACACTGACTCCTCAGATGAAGGACTGTTGGGCTTCCAGTTGCCTCTCTATTTTAGAAGCTCTAGGATGTCTCCAAAGGAGACATTGTCAAGAGGCAACCCTGGGCTGACCCTGCGCCCTCATGAAAGTCTGTGTCTTCAATGACTGATTCCTCCAGGGAATTGAAGTACTTCCTCTTGGATAACTTCTTAGGGACCGCCTCACTGGGATGTTCTGGAGACGTATCAGAAGAGACAATACCCTGCTGGGAAGCCTGGATGTTCTTCATCTCACATTGCTGCAGTCCTAACACTTGGGTAGTCCGCTGTCCCTCGGTCGGCCCGAATATCAGAGTATAAGGCTGACGTCGGTCAAGGCGCATTTGACTGACATCAGAACGTCAGGGTACAAATGCGCATGACCGACGTCATATCCTCAGTCTTTTTTGCCGCATGGTCCGATGCAGAAGCAGTGTTGCGAGTGCCATTCGGCGTTCTGAAATTTTTCGAATTCGGAGTTTCAGACCGAAGTCAGAGTTGGTTAAGTACCCCGTTGGGGAATATTTTGTTTTTTTCTTGCCTCAGTGGTTTACCGGATGTCAGAAAAAGTGAATAACTGTATTTCTTGTGGGAAACAGATACCGCATAGGGATTACCATAATTTGTGTATACCTTGTTTGGGACCTGAGCACGACGTTGTTGGGTGCCGCTTTTGTGCTAGGTTTAATAAACGCACTATAAAGCGGAGGTTGGATTGTGCCAGGTTGGTCTTTGGGAAGCGGTGCAATTACAAAATGCCGTCGGATGCTCCGACGCCGGCTTCCTCAAAGAAACGCAAGGACAAGGCAGTTAAACCTAGGTTAGAGGAGTCGTCTGAACCGGACGCCGGTTCTTTAGAGGTGTCAGTGGAACTGGTGGTTCCGACGGAGGCCTCTCTGGAGTCCCAGGGAGAAACTTTGATTTTACAGGATGTGGCCTCCCAGGAGGCAGGTCAGGCTGTAGGGGCTTCTCAGATAACTGTACTCCCCTCCCTTCCTAAGGGGTCTAGGCCCTCTCTTTCTGCTTCCAAGGCTTCTCCTAGAGGCAGGTCTAGTTTAGCTTCTGTGGGTGTCACTCCTAGTTCTTCAAGTGCTGTGCCCAAGAAGCACATGCTTAAAATGGCAGAAGATTTAATTACTTTAATTAGAGGCTCTATGCCCCTCCTGATAAGAGGCCTAGGATTGAACCAGTGTTGGGGATTGGGAGCAGGCTTCGGATGTGTCTGAGTCTTGGCTGAAGAGTTGCAGGAGTATGCTCATTACGCAGATTCTGATGTGGATGATTCTACTCCGTGTGCTTCTCCGGCTGAGGATTTTGCTATTTCAGTGACGCTTCACTCCATGAGAGCATTTTAAATGGGAAGGTCAGGACTTCTCTGATTCCAGGAAAAGGCTTAGGGAATTTTTGTTTTACCCCAGCATAGGCCTTTGGCTATACCTCCTGTTCTGAATGTGGTGGAAGATGTGTTTGCAGAGGCTTCTCTTAATCCTGATTCTTTGCCTCCTGCTCCTGTTAAACCAGATAGGTATTACAGGGTGCCTGAAGCTCATAAGTATCTTTTTAAGAGTCCTAGGGCAGACCCAGAAACTGTTAGCCAGGGGCCTAAGGGTGTTAAGGCTTCTGTTGTCAAGAATCCGGTTCCTGCAGATAAAGAGGCCAGGGCCTTGGATAGATGGGGAAAGAAAGTTTATACTTCTTCCACTCTAGCCATGAGAGCTTTGAATTGCCAGTTTCACATGTTGAAATATCAAAATTATCTCCTTTCACAGTTGAAATCTAAGGTTGATGCTCTGGCGGAAGGTATTGATTGTAAAGAGTTACAAGATTTGGTGCATGTTTCTGAACAGGTGGGTAAGCACTCTTTGCAATGTGGTTTCGATGCTGTACAGGCCTCGTCTAGGGTGGCTGCCACTGGGTCAGTTCTTCGCAGGCATGCCTGGCTGCGGGATCAAAATTTATCTGACCATGTTAAAACTAGGATTTTGGATGCCCCTTTGCAATCTGATGTCTTGTTTGGTTCCCCTGTTGAGGCAGTTTTAAAGAAAATGGAAGACAAGGCTAAGTCTATGCAGACTGTTAAAGAATTTTGCAGGTTCAGTCTCCAAAGTTTAGTAGAAATTGGCCTACTAAGGGGTGGACGTATCCTTCTTATGATTCCCAGTCTAGGGGTAGATCTAGACGTGGCAGGGGCAGAGGTCAGGGCTCTTTCAGGCCTAGAACAGGGAGTTCTCCTGCACAGTCTTCAGGTGAGGGCAGGGTCAGTCCTTTCGTAAACAAACCCAATGACCTACCTTTTCAGCTGCCAGAACCTTCTCGCCTGGCAGCACCTTTGGGAGGAAGGTTGGCACTTTTCAAAGAAAATTGGAGTTTGATTACCCAAGACAGATGGGTATTGGATATCATTCATCACGGTTACAGGTTTTATTTCCATACCTTGCCTCCTTTCAAAGGCATGCCAGACATTCCTCCTCAACAAAGAATAGAGGCTCACAAGCAAATTTCTCTGTTACTTCAAATAGGGGCCATACAGCCGGTTCCTATGCCAGAAAGGGGCCTAGGATTTTATTCTCGCCTGTTCCTTGTACCAAAAAGGGGAACACGTGGAGACCAATTTTGGATTTATCTATCCTCAACACTTATCTGGACATTCCCAAGTTCAAAATGTTGACGTTACAACAGCTTTTACCTCTGCTGGGCAAGGATCACTGGATGGTAACTTTGGATCTCAAGGAGGCTTACCTTCATGTTCCTATCAGGCTAAGTTGCAGGAAGTATCTGCGTTTTCGGACTGGGACTTCTCACTATCAGTTCTCTGCATTGCCCTTTGGCTTATCTACTGCGCCCAGAGTATTTACGAAAGTTCTGGCTCCAGTGATAGCTTTCTTCAGGCTGAAAGGAATACAAATCTATCCTTATTTGGACGATTGCCTGATCCTGGCTCAAGAAAGGGACGAGCTTCTTCTTCATTTGGAATATGTGATAGCAGTGCTAAGATGCCTGGGGTATTCTGTGAACGAAATAAAGTCCAGTCTAGTACCCTCTCAAGACATGTGCTTTCTGGGTGTGAGACTGAATACAGCATCCCAGATGGCCTTTCTAACCCCGGACAAACAAAAGAATCTTTCCCTTTACTTCCATCATCTATCTCTTCAGTCCGGGCTGACTGCAAGGACAGTCCTTCAAGCCTTAGGGTTCATGGCATCTTGTATTCTGGTGCTTCCCAATGCCAAACTGCATATGAGGAAGTTGCAATGGTATCTCAAAATGTATGGACACAGCACTGCCAGGAACTGGACACTGTCATTCCAATAATACCTTGCATTCAAAAGGAATTTTTGTGGTGGGCTCAGGAATGTCACCTAAACAAGGGACTCTCTGTGACCCGGCCAGAGGCGAGTCAAATTTTAACGACAGATGCCTCGGACAAAGCTTGGGGAGCTCATCTAAACGGAAAGTGGATACAAGACAAGTGGCCTGTCAGACTACAGCATCTACATATCAACTTGAAGGAGATGTTAGCAGTCCAGTTTGCATTAATAGCTTTCAAGGATTTACTTCTTCCAGGGCAGGTGTTGATTCTAACAGACAACACAACTGTCATGTGGTACATCAACAAGCAAGGGGAACACATTCTTATCCTCTATGCAGGCAAGCAATGATTTTGTGGGAGACTGCTCTCAGTTTACAACTAAGTCTTCAGGCAAGGTTTCTGCCAGGAGCACAGAACTCCTTAGCAGATATGTTAAGCAGACAAATCATGGATCCCCACGAGTGGAAACTGGATCTTCATGTATTTCAGAAATTGACAGTGTCCTGGGAACTCCAGACATAGATCTGTTCGCTTCTCCACTAAACCACCAGCTGCCAAAGTTTTGCACAAAGAGGTTTCATCCCACAGCTTGGAAAGTGGATGCTCTTTCTTTCAGTTGGAAAAATCTTCATGTGTATGCCTTTCCACCTCTGCCTCTCCTCCCAAAGGTACTTCTGAAGGTCAGACAGGACAAGCCAAGGATGATTTTGATAGCTCCAGATTGGCCTCGACAGCACTGGTACCCATTACTGAGAAGTCTGGTACGGAAGCCTCCATGGCCTTTGCCTTTGATTCCACATCTGTTGTCCCAGGAGGACAGTCATTTGCTCAATGTCAAACTTCGCTCTCTTCACCTAACAGCCTGGCATATTCTGTTTTAAACCATAGAGGGTCTCAACTTCCACAACAAGTTTTGAATGTGATTTTGGAAGCTAGAAGGCCTAGTACAAGGAAAGTGTGCGCAGATAAATGGAAGAGATTTTTGTTTTGGAGTGCAGCTAAGGATTTGGATGTTTCTGAGCCTGATTTAAGTGTGGCTCTTCAATATCTTACTGAGTTATTAGACAAAGGTTTGTCTTTCTCTTCTATTAAGATTCATGCTGCAGCAATTTCAGCTCATTACGATTGTGACCCACCATTGTTTTCTCATCCTTTGTTCAAGCAATTTCTTAGAGGGGCGATGAATATAAGACCCCCACGAAGGGCTCCTACTCCTGCTTGGGATCTCAATTTTGTGTTGGAGAAACTCACTCTACAACCTTTTGAGCCTGCAGCTACTGCTGAGTTGAAATATTTGTCATGGAAGACTGCTTTTTTGTTGGCCATTACCTCTGCAAGAAGGGTTTCTGAATTGCAGGCCCTTATGGCAGTTGAGCCTTTCTTAATTTTCCATAAGGATAGGGTATCTTTACGTACTAATCCTTCCTTTATGCCTAAAGTGGTTTCTAGTGTGGCTTTAAACCAAACTATTCATTTGCCTACTTTTTATGCAAATCCCCAAAATAAAGGGGAAAAGATTTTGCACACTTTAGATGTACACAGGCAGTTGCGATATTATTTGGACAGAACTAAAGGGTTCAGACAATCTCAGCAGTTATTTGTTTCTTTTGCTTTGTGCTCTCAGGGCAAGCCCGTGTCAAAACAAACTATTTCTAAGTGGATTGGATTTTGCATTTCTTTCTGTTATTCCCATCATGGCAAAGAGATTCCAGCTGGGATTAGGCCTCATTCCACTAGGGCTACTGCCACTTCAACAGCTTTTTGAGGGGGGTGGCAACTAAGGATATTTTGGAGGCAGCCACTTGGAGTTCAGTGCATACCTTCTCTAGACATTACCACCTTCCATTATACTCTAAATCTAGGGCTGGTTTTGCCACTCCTGTGTTGCAGGGCATTTTGGCAGCTCCTGCTTCATTATAGTTTAGCCATCCTCCCTTACCTCTGCTTTGGGATTCTACCCAAGTGTTAGGACTGCAGCAATGTGAGATGAAGAACATAGTACAGTTTTGTACCTACCATAAATGTAGATGTTCGAAGATCCACATTGCTGCAGTCCAATTTACCCTCCCTCCTTCCCCTCTGTAGTTTGAGGTGGTTGTGTGGCTTGGGTTATCCATCTGAGGTATATTGTATATATTGTATATATTGTACATATTTTTGGTGTTAGGCTGGTTGGTTGTTTAGCTGTTGTCTATGGGTTTTGACCTTTCTTTTTAGGGTCTTCTGACATCTGGGGCAAGAAAAGACTGAGGATATGACGTCGGTCATGCGCATTTGTACCCTGACGTTCTGATGTCAGTCAAATGCGCCTTGACCGACGTCAGCCTTATACTCTGATATTCGGGCCGACCGAGGGACAGCGGACTACCCAAGTGTTAGGACTGCAGCAATGTGGATCTTCGAACATCTACATTTATGGTAGGTACAAAACTGTACTTTTTTCATAGTCGCTGTCCCAGTGGAAAACATGGTTGAGACTGTATAAATAGTTGACAAGGTTGTGGGCTGAAGATCTGAGGGGATAGGAACCAACTGAGTGTTTGAAGGAGACATTGTGTTCTTCAGAACCTCAAAGACTGATCTCCCCTGAGAGGGACAGGACTCTTGATCTAAGAGTGCAAGCCTCTAGATCCTAGTCTCTCCCTGCTTCGAGGATAACCCTCTTGAGGCAGAAGCCAGAGCTGAGCTAATTCAGGCCAAAGCCCCAAGGTGCAGAGACAGCTCTGAAAATTTCAGTCTTGACTCTTAACATCTCTAAGCCAACAAAGCAGCTACAGCTCCAAATCTTCTCTGGCTCCGACTGAACCAAAGATCTTAGAGCAGACATTGAATCCAAGGATAAGGGATTTCTTCAGATCTGATGTAGACAGAGCCAGGTAGCTCTGATTCAAGAAATTAAGCTTTAAATGAAGTTAAAGGGGACGTAAAGGAGGGGTAGTCGATATATGGAACTCCTGACCCAAAGGGGTAGAAGCTGAGAAAACCCCCTGACATACCCTGTGCCCAGAGAATCTTTCTCACCAATCTTTCCATGTCATCTTCGGTCAAACTCCTAGAAGAATGAGTGGGCATAATGGAGGATGATTTTGGCTTTTCCAGAAAGGGAGAAGGAACTCTGAATAGAGCCGGATCCTGCGATGTTGACTATTGGGTCCTAGGTAAACCAGGTAGGCTTGTAGTCAAATCCATTGATTTCGGTGTCAGATCCCAGAGCATTGAATCTAAGGAGTCCTTTGTCTTATCCAAAGTCTGATCCAAAGATGTAGATGGAGCCATGGGGTGTTGTATTTTAATCTTCGGGTCAGAAATAGTAGCTGGATCTCTTAATTGTTGGATCTGATGGAGAAGTCGGAACTGAGCTAGGCCTCCTCTTCACTTTTTCAGAAGTCTTAGAGGAAAAGGAGGAAGGGCTTGATGATTCTGACTTGCCCTTTTTTAGATCCAGGTAGTGCCTCACTGAAAGCTGAAGGCAGTAAACTTTTAAGAATTAATTTGGTTTTGTGTTCAACTAGAGCCCTACGATTGAACCCTTGGCAGACTGAACAGTCTTCCTGGAGATGGAGGGGTCCAAAACAATGAACACAAAGTGTATGGGAGTCTGAATATGGCAGTTTGCATCTATATTTCCCATACTTTTTGACGCCATCCTTTTCTTTCTCTGCCATTCTATCACAACCAAACCAACAAGTGAGCGAGAGAAAATCTAAACGATACAAGCTTTTTCTTTCTTTTTTTTTTTTTTTAAGGAGCCAAGGGAAAAAATACCAGTGATGGTAAGAAAAGATTACACAGTGTAAGCGGGAGAATACTAACAGTAGTATTTAAAGGTACTTTTATACAGGAGGAAGAGGAAGGAATAAAAGTAAGTGAAAATTAAAAATATAGTAGTCTCTAGGTAAGGGATAGAGGCTAAACCTGTAGAGAGAAAACGGAGAACTTTGTAGCACTAGTAAGCAAATTTAAAGAATTTTTTTTTAATCTTGCATATCTGTTCGAGAGCAACTGATCACTATGTCTAACGTGAATAGCGGCAAACAAGATTTGATGTACTTATGAAGAGTGCAGTATGGGTAAGGGAGAAGCTCGAGAATTTTTTGGTTACTATGAGTTATTCTAACAGCAGAGTTGGATCCGAGGTTGAGGAAAGAATGAAAATGGGAAACAGGTGGAATGTTATGGTGAGTACATAACTTCTTTTTTTAACTTTGTTGTACATTAAGATTAGAAAATGTTAGGACGTTATTGGGGTGGTTGTAGAGATGTAATTTGATAGTTTAAGGTGGCAAAAATACAGTTTGAGAGAGTGTCTTGGATGATGAACTAGAGTAGGTGTTACTGTTGGGAGTAATTCTATTGATTGTTTTTCTTCTGGAAGGAGCCAATGGTATTGGTTTGGTTTGAGGAATATGTGGGTGGTGCTATGGAAGTATAAATGTAGAGTAATAGGGTGTGGGTGGGAATTGGGGATAGGATTGGGTTGGGGCACCAGAGTGAGGCCAAGCGGTAACGAGGGCGAATGAATTGGGGGTGAAAACTTGGCAAAGAGTCAGAGAAAAACAATCCATGACAACTTGAACAGCCACAAAGCCACAGAGAGATAAGTAAAAGGAACATTGCAGTTTAAAAGGCCTGTGTGCCAGTAGATGAATGCCTTGATTTTGTTGCTCTAGGACACATATTTAGTAGGAGAATTAGTCCAATACCTGACTAATGGTGATAACAGTAAAACAGAAAATTGCACTTGACTGTTAGAATAACTGTGTAATGTAAGAAGGGTTCCATGGTCTTTAAAAAGCAAAGTGCAAAGGCTACCACAACCCCCACAGATCAGAAAAAGAGGGAGAAAAAGTAAGCCAGAATGCAGTAATGCAGTTTGGGAAAAATACTAGCCCAGACGTGAAAGTGGTTACACAAGAAGAGTAATAACCTTAAGGAAGCGAGACAGTGGACCGCTAAAAACAATAAACTGAGCACAGTTAAAAGACAAAGTACCAATGAGACTGCAGTGGTCTAAGAAAATGGAGCTACTGTAGTGGACAAAGTTCTTTGTGTTAGACGGCAGTAAAATTTATAATTAGCCCATAAACTGATGTTCAGACTTCAGACTTCACTGTTAACTGCCTATCTAGCTGTTTGCAGAGACACTTTTATAGAAAAATAAAAACACACTACAGAAACAGTTAAGTGCAATGAGTCAATATTGACTGTGCACACATACTAGTTTTGAGCTGAAAGTGGTGTAATAACTGTCTCAGGCAAGGAGAAATAAAAAAGGAAGGGTGAAAACCACGGGTGACTTCCTGGAAGGCATGCAGTTCCACTAATGAAAGGCAGGAGGATATAAATAATAGGAGTAGCAAGTCTAGAAGAGTAGTGTGAGTAAATGTCAGTGTCTGTTAGTAAAACTCCTCTCTAACACTCAACATGATGTTTGCCCCTTTCCCAGTACCACCACAGCCCTAATGTCCTTTACCAGTACAGTCAACATCCACAGAAACAACAGCAAATCTGTATCAGCTACCTTCCTAGACCTAAGGCCTTTGATATGGTCAGTCATAGTATACTTACCAAGGCCGTTACTGACCTAAGACTTAGTTAATCCTCCATAACCTGGTTCCAAAGCTATTTTAACTGGCCGGCAGCAAGCAGTTTTGTGGCAGCACAAACTTTCACCTCTTCTTCCAGTCACCCTTGGAGTACCCCAAGGCTCAGTACTTGGCGCATTACTTTTCTCTATATATACTAACAATCTTCATACTTCTGCTCCTCATGCAACTGTCACACAATATGCAGATGACTCCACATTAATATGTGCAGCTTCCTCTTTACATGAACTCCACAGTCTTAATCCTTTCTCTGTTGAAACATGGCTTACCAAGTTTCAACTTATTCTTAACCCTTCTAAAACTAAACTTCTCCTTAAACCTACTTGATCCTCCTCTGCAGACCCCACCGTTAACATCACATCTAACAATAAAGCTATTATTTCTCTCACTAAATACAACAAACTTTTTGGCGTTGAGATTGATAATAAATTGAGATTTGACATACATATTGCCCAGACCATTAAGAAAGTGCATAAAAAGCTTTACAGAAACGGGCAGTGTTTTACCAAACACACAAAATCCACCATAACACGCATTCATCTGATTTCCGCACTTCTCTATGCTTCCCCTTTTGTTAGTAACTCAGGAAGACGGACCTAGCTAAACTAGATTCCTGTTATCACAAAATAGCTAGGTTTGTCGCAGATGCCCCATAGAGATAACACGACTGCATATCTCTAAAGCCGCTTAACTGGCTAGAGTTTCACCATTTCTTACACTACAATCGTTTTTTGATCATAAAATCCTTTACCAACCTTACAACTCCTTCACTGCAACATCTACTTCATCCCTACTCTAGTAATAGAGCACTCCAGTAATAAATTCCTTCTTGAAGTAACTAAAGTCAGTAACACAGCAGGAGAATAACTCTTCCTTAACAACATTTCTAAAATATGGAACTCCCTACCAACAAACATATCTTCCATATCTTCACTAACTCAATTTAAAAAAGCATTAAGAACTTGCTTCCATGCTACCTGGTTATGCTCATACTTCCGCGGTGGTGCAGTGGTAGCATTGTTGCCTCACAGCAAGAGGTTCTCCCGTTCGATTCTCGACTTGGGTTTGGAGTGCCTTCTGTGTGGAGTCTACATGTCCTCCCTGCAGTCGAATGGGCATTCGAAAGACATGCGTTGAATGGGCGTGCCTTAGTTGAAGGTTGGGCGT
The DNA here is from genome assembly GCF_019279795.1 of Protopterus annectens. Classification (NCBI taxonomy): domain Eukaryota; kingdom Metazoa; phylum Chordata; order Ceratodontiformes; family Protopteridae; genus Protopterus; species Protopterus annectens. Next base: position 964,224,477 of record NC_056728.1, read on the forward strand.
CGGGCTGGCAACTCGACACCATAAAAACCAACTGCCAATCATTAGCGGACCAGAGTTCCACTGTGGCAACCCCTAACCAGGAAAAGCCGAAAGACAAACAACAAGATACCCTTGCCAGTTCTACCTGTCTTATATTGTAGTCTCTCTCCACTTACTTGAGCATTTACTACTCATATGTTGATGTATCTACTGCTGTTACCTATGACTTTTACATTGTAAATTAGATTACATTATTTGATAATGTTTTTTGCTGATTCGTTTGTATGTATATCTCTCTCAAGAATTGTATTTGTTTTATTTTTCAAATTATGCATTATCGATGTTTTATTTTTAATCAACTTGTATACTGTGATACACCATTGATCTCAATTTTATCTCAAATGTTATGTTATTTGTGGTGCTTTTCTCCCCGAGTCTCCTCTGAAAAAGGACCTGTGTCCAGTGGACTTTCCCAGTTATCAAATGTAAAATAAATAAAAACTGACCAACAGGATGTAAGAGGAGGAGGGTTTACAGATTATAAGATTTTTTCTTACAAATTAGGACACCGAAGCACTTGTCTTCAGACTATTCACTATGCAGGCTAAAATATATGCAGAAGACTGGATGCTCCAACACTTAAAGCACAAGGGCAGTGGTGGTACACAGTTTGTCCTAAGTAAACAGTTGGTGGATCAAGTGGCGTCTGACTGCCTGTTCTCCCCTAAACAAAGCATCTTCCTTCAAGGGGCAGAGAAAATAGAAATCCCAACCAAAGAAAAAGTCAGAAATACAAAAGGAAATGTCAGGAGGATAATTCTTTGAATTCAAACAGGGGGGGGGGGTTCCTTTCTGAAAATGGATCAGCAGGTGCTTGGAGTCCTTAGACAATGTTGCATCCCTCCTTTTCAACCAGGGCTTCAAACTGAACCTTTAAAAGTCTTTTCTCACACCCTGTCAACAAATTGTTTCCCTGGGGTACTGGATATATATAGTAAAAAGGATGGCCTTCCTGACAGAAGACAAAGTTCTAACTTATCAGGGCATTTTTGGGGGGATTTCTCTTAGATGTGGCCTTAGCAGGAGAGTTCATCAAAATTCTAGGCCTCATGGCATCAGTCCTTATGATACTATTAGTCAGAGTACACAAGAGAAATACTGAATGGTACTTCACAATTTGTTGAACCAAACATCTTCAACCCTTGAATTTCCAGGTACTGGGATATGTGTAACATGAACTGCAGCACTGGAGGGGATCACATGAATCTGAATCCAGGACTCCCTTTCTAATCTGTCCAGATGGAATCTTCAGATTTTGCATGGGGAGTAGTGTCCACAGGATTTGAAGTGAAAGGCCTGACATGCCAAAGCACATAAATCTAAAAGAGATGTTGGCAGTGATTCATGCCTTAAAATATTTTCTCACTTATGGACTCCAAGCCCTCTTCTAGTGGTCACAGAGAACACTACCATGATGTGGTACCTGAATTAAAAAGGGGACACGAGGTCATATCCTCTTTGCCGGTTTGGCACTGATGGCCTGAAAGCTGGTTGTACAACATTCTGTGACTCTTCAGCCCTTGTACATTCAACCAGAGCAAAAAACAGTGGCAGACAGACTAAGTAAATCGTGGACAGACCCTCACATGTGGAAGCTCCATGTAGAAGTCTTCCAGGACTTGATACAGATGTGGGGAAAGACCTCAAATAGATCTATATGCCTCCTTTCAAAATTGACAACTGAAAAAATTCTGTTCAAGCTATCCTTCAGCCATTCTTGGAAGACAGTATCAATTCCATGGTCAGGAATGTTCCTGTATGCATTTCTACCCTGTCCATTGATCCCCAGGGTACTTCTAAATATTCAGAAAGAATTACTAAAGATCATACTGATAATCCCAAACTGGCCCAGGAATTGGCCAAAGGCATTTACCGCAAACGTCTTCACAGACTGGATCTCCTCACACAACATCATGGGCAAATGGTACACCCCAGGTCAGAGCAATTGCAGCTGATAGCCTGGATGATTATGTTTTTATACGTTTTAGGCACTTGTTCCATGAGGATGTATGGCAGTAATTTAAGAGGCAAGAACACCTGCAACTTGAAAATATTACAAGTGGAGTAGGTTTTCCGTCTGTTGCCTAGCCATCAACAGAGGTCCCAAAAGGGTTTCCATCCCTCTGACTTTGAGATATCTGTGTGAATTACTTAGAGATGGTTTGTCATATGCTTTTATCAAAGTGCACATTGCGGCCATCTCAGCTTGTCTGCCAATGGATCCCCCTCTTTCATCTGTTTTTGTGGGCAAACAGTTTATAAAGTCAGTGTTGCATATGATATGCCATCAAAAGCAAATTCCTCTTGTTCTTGAAGAATTGACCTTACCTCCTTTTAAAGATGCCTGTCAGGCTTATTTATGGTTCAATACTTGGAAGACTGTCTTGCCTACTGCTTTGACAGCTGCAAGGTTAGTCTCTGAACTGCAATCTGTCATGGTAGGCCAACCCTATCTAATTTTTTCACAAAGACAGGGTTGTGTTGCACACTAATCCATCATTCATGCCTAAAGTTGTTTCTGCTTTTACCTTCAATCACGTCAATATGCCAGTGTTCTGTCCTGAACAAAAAACAAGGAGGAAAAGAGTCTCCATACTTTGGATGCAGATTGGCAGCTCAGGTACTACTCTGAGCTCTTTAGGAATGCTGAACAGTTGTCTCTCCTATATTGGGACTATGAAAGGTCAACATGTCTCTAAGCAAGCCATTGCAGAATGATTGTCCTGTGCTATTGTTTTCTGTTGTTCTCACCATGGTAAATCTCTTCCAAGCAAGGTTAAGACTTACTTCAACTATAGCCTTATCTTCTTCAATGTCAAATTGGAAAGGGGTGGACTCCAGACGCATTCTGCAGGTGGCGACCTCTCTGTTCATACCTTCACGATGCTATACAGACTGGATTTGTTTTCAAGGTCTAGAGAAGACTTTGCTAGGACCACTCTCAATGGGCTTCTGGATCTTTATCCTTCCACATCCCAAGCATGGTAAGCTTTAGGAATCTAAGCTAAATGTCACTGAGGCATTGGGAATGATAAACATAGTACAGTTGTATAAGCCCTACTTATCTGTAACAGTAGATATTTGAATTCCTAATTTCTTCAGTGGCAGCACTCACCCACCATCGCCCAGACCGTTTGTTGTTGAGGTGGGTCCCAAACTCTTTGATTCATTTGTTGCTGGATTTGATTTTTATATGCCTAAACACTCACTTCCTGTGACAGCTGTAGGTTTTCCATTCAAGGTATGCTCAACCAATCAGCTATCACAGGAAGAAAGAGGGAGAGAGTCTGAGCTTTTGAAAGATGGACTGTACTGGTTTACCTTGGCTGATAACCCAAAATGCCACTGAGGTAGTGAGGAATTTGAACATCTACTGTTACAGGTAAGTAGGACTTGTGCAACTGTAGTGTTCTGTCAACCTTTGAGAAGTCCTGTGATGATACACCCAGGGAATCTGTAGCTGATCACACTTTTCCAACTGGCAGGATGGATTATGGGGATAACACAAGATACAAAAGCTATGCATTTAACATAATGCTATATCCTTGTTGTCCCTCTCCATCTCAACATCCCTCCCAAATTATCACTGTAGCTTTGTTTGATTTCTGGAGGGCCATAATGGACTCTCCTGAAGCCTTCTTGGGGTACAGCATTTCTGCTTTGCTTTTGGGTATTCCATTTCAAAAATTGTTTTGTGTTTTTCTGTAGAGAAACTTGATCTGAAGCTATACTATTACCACAGGGAATTATAGGGAAACCAACCCTGAAAGCTGGAGAAGCACTAACGTTTTTCTGGCTCAGATCTGTAAAGAGACAGATAACCCAGTTGTTAAGATGGACAGAAAGGGGACAATGATCTACCTGTATGAAAAGTGCATAACTTTTATTTCACTGTCTCAGGCCATGTTCATATGAATAAATGCTTCTGCGGGTTGTTATTGTGTATACCGTAGTGGTTGTGATGAAGCCAATGCAAAAGCCATGCCACTCATCACAAAGGAGTCCATAACTGTTTATAGGTTTAAAATTTTACTTGTATGCTTTTTTGAATACTTTGAGTGCCTAGAGGTTAGGTGTAGATATGTAGTCCGTGGGTGAATTTGGTGATCCTGCCTTGGATAAGGGTAGAATGATGGAATGATTGAATGGAGACCCTAAGATACCAGATGAGAGAGAGAGAGAAATTTAAAAATAAAAGTAATCATTTTAGCAATTGTCTGTGAAGCCATTATCAGGTTGAGTGGTGAGGGGTGAGTCTAGCTGCTGCTTTCTTATCCAGCATATCACACTATGTTTAGTTTCTCTTTGTGATACTGAAAAAATTATTGAGGTCTCTGCTTACTGCTGCTTCTTGCTTCTTGCCTCTTACTGTGGGATTTTGAAGTATTTTTAAGACACTCGGTCTTGCTGGCTGGATTCTGCTAAAATTCAAGTCTGGTTATATTTGTATTCACAGTCTGTCGCATACAGAAACTTGCAGAATATACACTGATGAGAGAATATACTTTGCAGCACCTGTCTTTAAGAGCAGTAACCAATAACTTTTATAATAAACCAAACTGGACAAACGTTGCAGCTTAAAAGTACTGTTCCAACTTTACTTCTCATATAGTACAGATGATGTGAGAGATATACCATTTACCTCAGGACTAATGAGTCCCTACCCATACCCCCAACATGACTAGATTTAATACAGACTTTTTATACATATTTTAGTTAAACACACACCCTCTTGGTTTTGGAAAGATACTGGCTTGATGACGCAAATGCTAACACATCTGTTCTTGTGCAAATGCTGATAAGTGGAGAAAAGCATATTTTTAAGGAAACGCCTTGTGGATAAAGACATGTCTTGTTTTTTTTTAAACTTTCTTAGAAAAACATGTCCTGTTGTCCAGTGAAAGCAGATTACATTCTTGTCACGTCTGTAAGAAGTTCAGCTTTCTTGATGTGTGTGTAATACACTCATAAGCAAGTTCCTTATTTTTTTAAGCCACAGTCATTTAGTATGGTTGCTGATCACATATTACTAAACTCTGTTTCTGCATTTAAGCAAGCTTTTTCTTTCAGCATATTTTCAACGGAATTAATTTCAGCCTCATATTCATAATATCTAACAATTCCCTCTGTTTTTAAATATACTCAAAACATTTTATACTGATATGTATTTTTTGATCACATTATATAGTCTTTTGATACAACAAATCAAAATGCAATTTTACATAGTTAATACAATTATATTAAAGTATTACTACCAAAACTGAATGTATTTAACAACTTTTTCTTTTGCAGACCATTCTGTGAAAATATTTTATCAGTTATGAGCTGTGTCTGCTTTAGTTTAACTTGATTAATTTATTATTTTGCAATTACAGAATTTAATTTATGACTTAGAACTGTTTCATTAACTCTTTGCAACTTGTTGATTTAACTATAAGAGACAAGAACCATGTGCTACTGCAAGCATTTATACACTACTGAAAATATACAGTTTCAATGTCATTTTAACCATAACATTGTGATCATGTTTTTGAACTGCTCATTAACATCTTGGTAAAATACTGAACTGGGCTTAGATAATAAATATTTGAAAGCAATTATTTTACTGGGGTAAAGCCAGTGATATTACTACTTGACAAAATACTTTTAAACTTATTACAATGTATTCTGTACAGTATGTATTTACACAAACTGTTTGCTATTCATGCATTTCAATCTAGCAGCTATCTTGAACCCAATTTTTTTTTAAAACATGGTTTTTCACACATATTCATTGCTAGACATTAATTTAATTTGTACTGAATTCTTCTGTAGTTGTACATACAAAGACTATAAAGTAAATTTAGTCTAATCTTACAAATTTAATAGCATTAATATTAAGCAAAATCTTGGAAAATGTTTATGTCTCTTTAGAAATATCTAGTGGAATTGGCACCAAATCCATATGTCCTGTTATTTTCTTTTTTATACCAACATTGTTTTGTCAAAAACATATTAAAAAATAGTGCCCAATCTTGTTCATTTTTTTACATATCTTTACTCTGTCTTGTATAGCTGTAATCAATTTCAAGCCATCTCTTGTTTTTTTTAAACCATCTCTTGTATAACTTTACAGTTTAACAGGTTGTAAATACAATTTAATACTAAACAATTCAATAACCATTATGATAGCTATTAACAACTTGTAAAATATCTTATCCTGTCAGGTTTAATCTGTGTTTAATAACTAGAATGACAGCTATAAAATGTTTTATCCTATCAGGTTTAATCTGTTTACCAATATTTCTAACGCACTAATACCTGTTTTTCCCTCCCCCTGAAACAGTATTGTTAAGAAGGAACAATATATTATTTCTGCTCTGTAGCTTTATTTCAGACCCTTTTGCAACACATACTGCTCACACAGTGTGTAAAACTGATAAAGTACCCCTCCCCCTGCAGAACTGCAGTATTGTATATCTGCTTTATACTGTGAGAATAGAATGTATGTCAGCCCAACACTTTGGTTATACATTTATTTTATTAGGTTACCAAACTATAGACTTTTGTCTCATCTTTGCTGTTTACTTCTACTAGTAGTAGTTATTTGTACCCTCCTGTATACTTTATTTGAATTGTATGTAACCCATCTGTTGGCTATACTTGATGTAACTAAGGTTTTTTATTTTTATCAGGGACATATATGCACAATTGTGATGTTTTATTATAATTACCAAATAGTGTTGCATGTGAACATTTTAACAATTATGTTTTAAATAAGTTTTTAGAAAACCTCAAGCCACTTGTCTAGCAGTCTTGTTTCTTATCTTATCTTTTCAACATTTCCTGTAACTATTCATCCAGTTTAGGAAGGTCTGAGCTCACATTTCAGTTAACCCTTTTTAGCATTTTTCCTTTAATCATCTGTTCGTAAAATGCTGTTATAAAACACTTAGTATTATATTTGTGATTTGCATAACTATGCAAACTAAACATTATTTTACAATTAGCTTACATATTTTTTAACTTTTGATTTCAGTATTTATTTATTTAACTGTTCTGACATTCATTTTACAAAGACTGTTTGACTAATACCATCCGTGATTTTATTTCTTTTTAAAATTCAGAACTTTAACTGTTTGGTGTGGTGTTTTACATTATTTATATTTGCTGTTGTCTGCCTGTTATTCTTGTGCGTTGTATAAAAAGAAAATACATGCATGTCAGTCTTGTGACTTTAAATCATTATTCTTATTAACTATTTTTATTTAATTTTTATACATTAGAACTGTTTTGTTTACCTTTTGACTATGCTATGAGAATGGCAGTCATATGCTCTACTTTACTGTAGTACTGATAAATACATTGCTTTAATTGAATGGAAGTTTTAAACATTTGAGAATGATTTGTATTTCACCATCCTACCATGTAAGCTTAACCATTTTCAAAACACAAACATATTATAAAATATATTTCTTTTGTACAGATCAGCTGTAGTTTCCTACTCTTTCCCAATGTATGAAGGAAGTCAGTCTCTGTCAGTTCAGCTAATCTATTTTCTTCATCTTGTAACTGTTGTTTAAGAGTCTCCTCATGGTCTGCCTGATATGTCTCAGGAACCTGTTCTGCTGAATCTGAAACTCCTATGCACTTTTGAAAAGATGTTTGTATAACTTGTCTAAACTTCCTGAACTCATTGTGTCTCTTTTTTAGAAGTTTACTACATTTTTTTGTAACAAAATGTACTAGTGGTTCTATCAGTAACTGATTTGACTCACATGTGGTGACAGGACATAACTGTTTAACATCTGAATATAATGGAAACACTTTAGCCTTAGTTAATTCTTTATCATGAACAGATCTGTCTTCACAGTCTATTGTTTTAGCAACATCATGTAATACTTTTTTATGACATAATACACAAAATGCAGTTTTTGTTGAATCACACAATAAACATTTGTCATATTTCACATGGTTTTCTTTGAGATACCAGTTAAATATTGTAACACATTTACATAATGCCTTACTATCAACCTGCCCTACTAAGGTTTTACATTTACTAATATGCTGTATATACCAACATTGCAATTTTTTACATTTGCTTGAATTATGCATGAAAATATCCATACTGTCTAATTAAACATCCAAACTGTCTAAAATATGCAAACTGTCCAATATCCAAACTGTCGAATAGCATCCATACAAAAAAATGTGACGTAGAAAAAAGTCTTACCAGTGAGCAAGAAAACAGGTGATCAGGCTGTTGTTGCAGATGCCTGGAAATTTTTCAAAGTCACTTGAGAAGCTGGGAAAGCACAACAGGCAGTGGACTGTTGGGCTAGTGGATATCCCCCTTTTCTTTAGTGAAATTATGGCACTGCGACTGGAACTTCTGTCTCACTCCGGATGTAGACGTCTAAAAAACTTTACTACTGCAAGCTGCATAAACTGGAATACTTCTGTTCAGAATTGACACATACGTACAAATGTTAGTTACTGCAATTTAACGGAAGTAACCCTCTGCAGGGCTTACCATCACTCCCCCTGTGGTTGAATGCAGATTATAGGTTCAGATGCAGGTATTAGGTTCAAATGCAGATTTTAGGTTCAAATGCAGGCTAGCTTGCCATTGAAAAATTATATATGGTGCTAGTCACTCAGCTGGCTTGCCATTGTAAAAAATATTTTCATCTCTCTCTGCTTACTGCTTGCTGCTTCTTGCTTTGGGATTTGAAGTGTTCTTAAGACACTCGGTCTTGCTGGCTGGATTCTGCTAAAATTCAAAGTCTGGTTATATTTGCATTCACAGTCTGTCGCATACAGAAACTTGCAGAATATACACTGATGAGAGAATATACTTTGCAGCACCTGTCTTTAAGAGCAGTAACCAATAACTTTTATAATAAACCAAACTGGACAAACGTTGCAGCTTAAAAGTACTGTTCCAACTTTACTTCTCATATAGTACAGATGATGTGAGAGAGATACCATTTACCTCAGGACTAATGAGTCCCTACCCATACCCCCAACATAACTAGATTTAATACAGACTTTTTATACATATTTTAGTTAAACACACACCCTCTTGGTTTTGGAAAGATACTGGCTTGATGACGCAAATGCTAACACATCTGTTCTTGTGCAAATGCTGATAAGTGGAGAAAAGCATATTTTTAAGGAAACGCCTTGTGGATAAACACATGTCTTGTTTTTTTTTAAACTTTCTTAGAAAAACATGTCCTGTTGTCCAGTGAAAGCATATTACATTCTTGTCACATCTGTAAGAAGTTCAGCTTTCTTGATGTGTGTGTAATACACTCATAAGCAAGTTCCTTATTTTTTTAAGCCACAGTCATTTAGTATGGTTGCTGATCACATATTACTAAACTCTGTTTCTGCATTTAAGCAAGCTTTTTCTTTCAGCATATTTTCAACAGAATTAATTTCAGCCGCATATTCGTAATATCTAACAGATACTAGTTTGAAATAAAAAGTTGGACAAAGACTGTTGATAGGTACAACTGAATGTGGAAAATTAGGTTGGATGAGAAAATGGTATTTATGTCCTTAACTTCGGACTTTATAGAGTTTACCAAGTTAATCTGAGGTGTGAGTTTTAGCAGTGCTATGACCTGAAATTTCTTTAATCTCTTGCCAGAAATGTCTTGGACTTGATGCTAGAGTGGTTCATTTCTTACATGTGTTGGCATAGTAACATTTGTTGCCTGTATGCAGAATTTCCTGAATACTTGTTCATTTTGATGTAGTGGAATATTGAGTTGATTATTTTTTTCCAGCTTTTCTAAGCAGTATCTCTCTGTTTTATTAGTTGTTATAAGTTTGTTGTTGTTCACGGATATCTGTTCCTTTTAAATCATATTACTGTTGCAAGACAATTGGTGTCTTGAACTTTTTTTAAGTTGGTTAGTGAAGTGGGAAAGAGCTTTGTTTGGGTGTGATAGATTATGTAATGAGGTATATTTTAAGAATTTTAATAGGTTGAAAAGGTTGCACTCTATTTTCTGAAATTGATCTACCAGTGACTGGTTGAGGAATTAAAAAAAAAACACTTGGATATGACAGAACAATGGTCTCTAGGGACATTAAGAAAGGTATTAACTGCTTTTACAGGTATACGAATTGTTAGAGATGAGCACACCTCTCAACCTCTTGGAGCAAGAAATCTGGACAAAACCATTAGTAAAAGTAGGACAAAGTCTCAAAAATGGGGACAATTTTTAAATATTGCTCTTAGAAACTTAGAAAGTTTATTGAATAACAAGTGTTGTATTAGCATGAATATTCTGAAGAGTATAAAATCTGAAAGTCAAATGTCTGTCATTATTTTATAACTTCAATCTTTAATGATTTTCTACTAATTTGCCAGAAAACCACAATTTTCTGAAAAATGTGCCAAAAATCTAAGGCAAAAATCTGGACATTCTGCAAAAATCTGTTCAGTTGAGAGGTATGGCCGATGAGATCTAGTTGGGAATTTGGATTAGGCCTAATAAAATCTTGTGCAAGTTGTTCTACATCTTTGAGGCAGATGCACTATTTTAGTCGTGATTTGGGTTTTCTGGCATAATTTATATTTAAATCGCATAGAATTATAGTATTTTGACGTACTTTTGTGTACATTTGCTAAATAAAATCATCTAGCTTTATTAATGATGATGGCAAGGGTGTGTTAACAATGCTTTAATCTAGTTGACAGCAGTATCATTGGAAAAATTTGTTAGTGAGATATTCCCCATAAGTAGACTTGCACTGTTTTTTATGAGGGACATGACTTTTCATCCTGTTCTTGTGCCAAGCCTGTAATCTGTGTCATCTTCTTTCGGCTTTTCCCAGTTAAGGGTCGCCACAGCGGATCACCTGTCTGCTCGTGATTGGCAGTGGAGTTTTACGGTGTTGAGTTGCCAGCCCGGCACCCAACCTTCCATAGAAGGCACACGCATGCACACACTCACAACTAGGGCCAATTTAGAGTGTCCAATCCACCTACAGCATGTCTTTGGGATGTGTAATCTGTATATATTGAGTAATTTGTTGTTAACTTGAAGCAACTAGGCTGGCTAGAGTATCAGAACTATCTTGCAATCCACCAACTTACCATTGCCCACAAAATACTGTACCAACCAAACAACACCCCTATACTCTCTCAACTCATAATCCCCTATAATAATCTCAACTCTCTCCGCTCATCTACAAAGTTACTGACTAGTTCCATAAAATCAAACAACACTGCTGGTGACTCCCTTTTTACCAATTCTGTAGGTTCAAAATGGAATTCGTTACCTAGCAACATAACAAAGATTACATCACTGCCTCTCTTCAAACAAAATATTAAACTCCACTTCCAAAATCACTGGCTCTGCTCCTGTAGCAAACCTGATTAACCTGATTCCCAATACTTTAACTTTACTATAACTACCTCTTCTCTGACTCTACTTCTCCACTTGGCATTCTTCTTCCTCCCACACTGTCTTCTAATTTGCTTCATTGCCTATTACTGTCCTAACTTAATACTTTTCATAATCTAACTCCCTTTTATTTATTTTATTCTTTTCCCCTTATTCTTTACACTCTTTTTCTTTACCTACTCTCCCTGTATCCATACCTTACATGTATCTCTGTTTTTCTGTATAAAATTTAACATCTTTTTTCCCTAGTCTGTAACTGTGAGGGGAAGTAATTAATTCATGCACCTTTAATCTTAAGACATATATCTTCTTATTTTCTTGTAAATATGTATGATAGAAATTAACACTTGTAGTAACAATCTTAAATTGTTCAGTTTGTTATTATTGTTTCATTAACATGCATACTAATATTTTTTGTCTCTGTGTACTAATTTTTGTGGAGCTTTTCTCCCCGGGCCTCTACTGAAAATGGAATTTTCTCCAGCTAGACTAGCCCGGTTAACAAATGTAAAATAAAATAAATAATAAATAAAATAAATTGTATGTTGTGGGTCAGAATGTGTTTTTTTTTTTTTTTTTTTTTTTTTTTTTTTGCCAAAACCGTGTGAGTACTGTAATATGTAGTCACTCTTATAAGGTTCATTTATCAAGCATGGATGATTTATTACTTAAATTGCTGATGTTTAAGATGGCCGTTCTTAAGCTTTTACGCCCTTCAAATTTCATAGCATGTTTTGAGTAGCAGTAGGATTTTGTTGTTTTGGACAATACTGACTGGGAGATATGAAGTTTGGATTCTGAAGCTAGTATTGTTGATAGAGGTGTGCACCTAGGTTTAGTGGATATCTCCTGGAAGTAATATTAGTTGTGGACCGTTAGATAAAGTTTGGTAAATACCCCCCCCCGCAAAATTAATGTTTTCTGTAGATAAAATTGAAAATAAGTAAGGGAGGTGTCGATTAGTGTTTGTGTATTCCTTATGGTATACTAAGTGGCTGTAATGGACTGGTATCCATTAAATGTAAGATGCATAGAAGAAAGGTTGTTGTTATGATAGATTTGTAAGCATGTATGGCACTCAAGAAAATATTTGTTAATCCAGTTAAGGTAGGCTAGAGGTTAGAGATAGGAATGAGACTTTAGAGAGGATAAGAACAGAGCAAGAAAGAAAAGTCCTTGCTTGGTTCATGAAACAAAAATGCAGATTGCCTCTGGAGTGATGAGTAATGAAATAAATATGTACTTGCTGCTTCCCGACACTGTGATTAAAACTTATCATGTAGACTGGATAAAAGTAAAAGAGAGCATCCTTGCTGAGACAGAGAACTATGGCATCCTGAGTAATGAAAAAGACAGTATATTCACTGCTACCGAGGGCTAGCTTTTTAAAATTTACTTGCACTCTTAACTGTGACGTTCGTGAAGGATTTGTTGTAATGCAGCATTAGCATACTGTCCCCATAAATGCAGACTGATGACTATGGGTAAAAGAGCACATATTTGCTGCCACCAAGGATTATTAATGAAAATTAGTAGATAACAGAAAGAGATCTTTTGTACTGCCACCAACAAGAGTTATGGTGTTTGAGAATGATTGAATTGATTAAAAAATGTTTTGTGTGAAATTAGTAAGGAAGTGAATGAGGATGAGAATTAGTATGGAATTGGTGAAGAAGTATAAACCAATGATTGCATTACTGCCATCAAGGATGTAGGAAGAAGGAACTATGGCTTGGAGAATGTATCCTTGCTGTGGAGTTTAGAGGGAGGTGGTAAAGAAGTCAAAAGTAAAGATTATAGGGTGGAACAATAAGTCCTTATAGTTTGTTATTGGGTGAACAGGGGATCTAAAAATATTGTTTTCATCTTGGTATTGGATGGATTAGGGATTTAATGTTAAAGATAAGTAGAAATTTTAATATGGAAATGGGTAGTAAAGAGGTACTCTACAGAGCAAAGCATGTCTGAGAGTAGTGTGGGTGTTTGGAATATGACAAGTCCACCCAGGTGTGTAAAGCTTCCAAAGGCTGTTTATAATGTAGGAGTACAATTATTCTGGAAAAGGTAGCCTGTAGTGCTGTTGAACAGTAGAAACATTACCTCAGAAATATATGTCCCAATACCTTGGCTTTAGTGCAGATACAAATTCCGAAAATGTTAAACGTAAAATTTTACACACAAAATATGTTGTGCTTACACAGAAAGCATGGACCGCTATCTTTAGTTTAGCTTAGCCCCCTCTGCAAAAGTAAAAACAATATTCCTGAAGGAAGGAACAGGGTACTGCCTTGTTGGCATTGAAATAGCATAAGCAACTCAAATGCTAGAAGAATACGCTTTTATTTTGGCAAAAAAGTGTAGTTCTATATTTTGTCCTGCAAAATCTGACATTTCTACAAAATATGTCCCAGTTTGGGTATTTGAAAAGGTGGCAACCCTAAATTAAATTCCCTTTGTACCTAGTTTTGCAGTCTAGCCTTCATCTTTGTTGTCTTAAAAATTCCTCTCATCAAAAATATTAATTAGTTAGCTAATTGTCCTTCGTCTCCCAAAGCTGAGCCACTATATTTATCAATAAGTACCATGTCCTCCTTAATGGTCTAAAGTGAAAATACATGATTGTCAAGCAAAACCATGTTGTGCAAAATGTTAGAAAAAGTGAAACTATTTACAACTCCAGGGTTCATGTTGTCAATTTTTTTTGTTTCCAAATACTTTGTTCCAAAAAATAAATAACTGCAGTACATTAACAAACATATAAAACACAAGTCCATTACACAGTTCATATCAATGCAAAAAATTAGCATTTAGAATGAACCAGTGTAGTATAGCTAGCAAATTACTAATTAACTATTTCTCAACTACATTATTAGGTACATTAGTCTAACGTAGATTAAAAAAGCAAAACATCTGTTCACAGGTTGATAGAATTGTAATCTGAGTCTGTTTTTTCCTTAATTTATAACAGAATATATATTTAGCTGTATATGCAAAACAACCAAAGGTTAAGCTGGCAAGTTTTATACTTTGACTGGCTGGTCGATAAAATAGTGACATGTATGATATAGGGTTGTCTAAAACTAAAATTTGTTTTTCATAAGTTCACAGGTATATAATAGGCTAACAGCCACCAGGGCCTGTTTAAGCCTAACCTTGCAGCCCAACCCAATTGTGTCCCTATGCATCATAAGTGTTTATTAGGTGGGGTATGTTAGGAAGTTTCTAGAGTTTGTGTGGAGGTATGTTAGTTTGGGCATTACTGTCTGCTGCTGTCTGAGAAATGGGAGCCAGACCAGGGGTGAATTTCCAATTTCCCATCCATTGGTCAAGGTTACTCTTAATTAGAGTTAGGAATGAACTCTGCTTCACATGGATGGGGATCCTGTTCCAGAATATGGGTATCTGTGAGACACATAACTGTTTTAACATAATCTGTTATTAACACGTGCTATGTCACAAGCAAACTTTAAATCCTTGGATCTAGTGATTCTGATGTTGTTCATTTTGCGGGTCCTTTAGAGATGGATCCAAGGATGCCTTGTATGCCAATCATAGATTACCTCTCAGAAACCTATAGGAGACTGAGTATAGAGATAGGACTTTAACGTGATCTGTATAGGACTGTGTGTGTTTATACCCTGGATTTTTCTGGTAAGGTATCTGTGCGGGCATTTCATCTGTTACATATGTCTGCTCAGGTACTTGACGAAGGAGGCATTGTACTCTATGATGGATTGGTTAAGGGCTGAGTAAAGTGGCACTTTGACTTCCTGGGACCTGAATGCCATGCCCTTACGTTTACGTTGGATGACATAGAATGATTTTCTTACTACCTTGGCCACATTTTGGTTAAAGGCTGGATTACTGTCTACATATGTTCCCAAATCCATGACTACTGGGTCAACTTTTAGGGGTGCCATATCGATGGACTAATTCACTTGGGTGGCAGTTTTCCATGAAGGCACATAGTGCACTGTAGTTTAATCCATGTCTTTGGCACCAGTTGTTTGTCTGTGTTAGATGCGCTTGTAAGATGTTTGTCATGTGAGAATCTATGATAGCTCCCAATTTGCAGTCATCTGTGAACTTAGTCAGGCATTAGCCTTTAGCCAAGACATAAATCTCATATAGGAGTAGTTCCAGCTTGGATCCCCGAGGTACCCCGCTGGTGACCTGTCTCTTAGTGGAGGTGGTCTCACCAGTCTTGACTTCCTGGGTCTTGTCTGTGAGGCAGCTGGCAATCCAGTGAGTTATGTAGGGGTTTATGGTCAGTTTGGTAAGTTTATCAACTAAACCTGAGTGGGGTATTGTATCCCACACCTTAACCAAGTCTAGATAAGCAGTATGCACCATTTTCCCTTCATCCACTACCTTGAAAACCTACTCGAAGTCCACCAGGTTTAGTTGCCATGACCTTCCTTTGATGAAAAACAAAGTCGTCTTTGTTGATCATTTCCATGGTAATTCATTCCATGGTTTTGCATATTTAACTGGTCAGACTAATAGGTCTGTAGTTTCTGGGGTTGGCTGATAGTTTACCCATGTGAAGTGGAATAACCATTGCAGGCTGTTTTAATATTGGACTTTGTTAAACTTGTAGGGGAGTCTAAAGCATATACCGTACTTCATGTCATTAATGTTCATAAAAATACTCGGGAGAGGGAAGAGGAGGGAGAGAATTAACTGTAAGTAAAACATTTTTTTTCTTAACAGTGTGGCACATGAATTCCTCTGCATGTTAGTAAATTTTTTTTCAGTTATTTTTAAGTGTAATAGGGATTTTAATGTAATTAGTTGCTTCTGTTTCTTTCTTTCTTTCTCCTTGTTTGGTTTTAAGAAATGTAGGCACTGCAATATACAAAAAAGAGAGGGTCTGGTTTAAAAGAGCATGACAGTACAAAAATTAGTGTGCTTTTTTCTCATTCTTGAATAGGGGAATGACTATGTTAGCTTTGTAAAGTAACAAGTTTTGGCAAAACGCAAGTAAATGAAAAAGAATATTGAATATTACAAGGTCTTTTTTTCTAGTAAACAGTCCAGTATCTGGTTCTCGTGTCACTAGCAGACAATCTGATAAAGAGAAATGGCTTGGAGATAACATTTTCTGAAAGCAAGTGTCTCCCAGCTGGGAGAGCTATAGAGAAAAGGCAAAACCAACCAGCAGTTAATAGAATCATAGGCTGTAACATGCGTCGTAGTATAGACAAGTTTTCTTTCTGTTTAGCTCGAGTCTGTGTGTGTAACTGTCAGTTTGGAACTTATGTTCCTATTAAGGGGTAAAACTTCAATATTTGAAGATGTACATAGTTTTGTGTGTTAAGTTAGTAAGTTTCAGGGGGGTTATTGGAGGTGTGTGTATTTTTATTTGAGGGTTTTCAATAAAAAAAAACGTTTGCAGGATGTGACATAGGCTCAAATGGAGATGACAAGAAATGGTTGTATAAAAGATTAACCTGCCAAATAATCCATGCATGTAACACAAAAGCTGAAACTAAACACTTATAAAAGCTGTTATACATAAAAGGTGGGAATAATAGCCCCTCAAGAATATGATGCTTTCTATAATGTCTTTTGGTCTCACAGATAAATCCAAAAAAGGAGGAGTAGTGAACTGTATTAAAAAATGTAGAGTGCCAAATAGCTTTGCTACAGGAGACACACTTGGAAAGAACTGAACCATGTAAGTTTGATTAAAAAAAGAAGTTATGTTCTTACCATAACATTTCATCTGTGTTCATCTTCATTCATTCATTAGTGATGGGTGTTGGTTCCGTCCTCGGAACCAAGTCGGCCTTATAACAAGCTTGTGCCAGCCAAAAAACTCTCTAGCTAAGCTTTACCAATGGTGCCCCTCTCCCTGTTACCTTAGATTGAGTTTGCTTGTGATAAAGAAAGCAAAGGCTTTTTTCTGAGCAGATCCCCTAATGCAGGATTTGGACCAAATCCT
Organism: Protopterus annectens; assembly: GCF_019279795.1. Classification (NCBI taxonomy): domain Eukaryota; kingdom Metazoa; phylum Chordata; order Ceratodontiformes; family Protopteridae; genus Protopterus; species Protopterus annectens. The sequence continues at coordinate 964,241,868 of NC_056728.1, forward strand.
GACTTCTCAGAGCTCCTTGGGGGAAGGGAGGGTGAGACGTAATAAATTAGTGCCCCTCTCCCTGTTACCTTAGAATGAGTTTGCTCGTGATAAAGAAAGCAGAGGCTTTTTCTGAGCAGATCTCCTAATGCAGGATTTGGACCAAATCCTGACCTCCTGGAGCCCCTTGGAGGGGGAAGGGAGGGTGAGACGTAATGAATGAATGACGACGAACAACACATGAAACGTTATGGTAAGAACATAACTTCTTTATCTGATGTTGCTAATCTTCATTCATTCCTTACTGATGGCACAGCGTCCCTAGCTACTTTTATGTCCTGGGAAGGGTGTTCCTGAGTACCATTGAACCAAAGGATGCTCTCCCCCTAGAGACCAAATCCAATTTGTAATGACTGATAAAGGTATGAGGGGTAGCCCAAGTTGCAGCTGCACAAATATCATCCATTGAAGCCCTTGTGTGAAAAGCTACAGAGGTCACCACTGATCTGGTGGAGTGTGTTTTGACTTTGTTCGTTAAAGGAATTTGATTATGTTGGTAGACAAAATGTATACAATTTCTCAACCACTTAGATAAGGTCACTTTAGAAACAGAATTTCCCAATGTAGGACCTGAATAGGAAACAAACAACTGGTCTGATTTTCATACTGATTTACTACTCAAAACAGAGCAAACGCTGTGTTAAAAAAATCACCATTCAAAATTAAGAAACACAGCGAACAGCCAGAATCCTTAAAATAATATGTTCTGTTTATTATTAAATACTGTACAACCACATGGATTTAGCGCTTTCATCCCCTAAACTGGGGATTTCATCAGAATTAACTCACTAAAAGGGATGATGAAGTCCCCGGTTTAGGGGATGAAAGTGCTAAATCCGTGTGGTTGTACAGTATGTAATGATAAATCGAACATATTATTTTAAGGATTCCAGCTGCTGGCTGTGTTTCTTGATTTTGAGTTACCTACTGATTTAGTTCTGTCCAGATAAAATCGTAATTGTCTATGTATATCCAGCAAATGAAGGCAGTATTCTCCTTTGTTTGAGTAGTTTGGAAAAAAGGCTGGTAGGTCAATGGGCTGGTTAATTGTCAATTCTGAAATAATTTGGGGCAGGAAGGAAGGGTTAGTCCGAAGTGATACTCTGTTCTTATGAAAGACCATGTAAAGGTGCTTTATGCACAAGGCCTGAAGCTCGGATATGCATCTTGCTGAGGTGATGGCTACTAAAACTATGGATTTCCAGGATAAGAACTTTATATCGCAAGTGGCAGCAGGTACGAAAGGTGATCATGTCAGGGATTGCAGTACTATTGTTAAACTCCAAAGTTTGATCAGTTCTTTGAAGGGTGGTCTGATATGCGAGACCCCTTTCAAGAAGGTTTTACAGAGACGATAGGAGATTAAGGATGAGTCTTGGAATCCATTATGGAAGTTTGAGATAGCAGCCAAGTAGACTCTAACGGTGGAGGCTGCTGCTCCTGACTGAAAAAGACCTGACAAGTAATCCAAAACCACACTAACAGGAGCTGAGCAAGGATCTAGTTCTCTCTGTCAAGACCAAATAAGGAATCTCTTCCACTTGCTAAGATAGATTTTCTTGGTGGATGGTTTATGTGAAGCCAGAAGAATGTTATGTACTGGGGAAGTAAGTTTATTCTGCCTGACAATTACTGGAAGTAGAGAAAACAAGCTGTCAGCTTGAGACTGGATAAGTTTGGGTGAATCAACCTCTGCGGTTGTGAGATTAATTCTGGAGGTGGATCCAGAATCCATGGTTGGCATATTAGGTGAGGCCAAAGGAAGGGAAACCAGATTTATCAGAGCCAGTAGGATGCAGCGAGGATTACTCTGCTTCTCAACCGAAGGGCCTTCCTTAGAAATTATGGGGGAAGGGAAAGCATACAGAACTCCCATGGGCCAGTCCCTCGAGAACTCCCCCTGCGGGGGAATTAGGGCAAAGTAGATGCTGCATTTGGGACTTGCTGGAGAGGCGAATAGGTCACAGCAAGGCTGGCCCTGGGGCTGAAGATCTTCACTGCTACAGTTGAATTGAGGAACCACTCGTGAGGTAGGAGGATACATCTGCTCAGTTTGTCTGCAATCACGTTTGAATTCCTGGGAATGTGCATTGCTATAAAAAAGCGGTTGAAAGCTATCACCCATTGCCAAAGTCTCATGGCCTCTTAGCACAATAGGCAGGATTTGGTTCCCCCTTGTTTGTTGATGTACCAGATCACTGACATGTTGTCGGACTGGATAGCAATTGTTCCTGACGGGAGGACAGATTGGAATGCTTGCAACGCTAGAAGCACTGCCCTCCATTCTAGAACACCGATATGCAGGTTAACGTCCATGGTTGACCAAGTGCCTTGGACCATCTTTCCCTGAAAATGCCCCCCACCCTATCAGGGAAGTGTCCGTGGTCACTGTGGCCTTGGGCTGAGATGGGGAGAAGGGGCAATTCCATAAGTCTTTTTCTGACTTCATCCACCATGTTAAATCTTGTTTGCATCACTTTGTTATGCGGATCTGAAAGAGGACATAGGATGGTGCAAAGGGGACCACTGTGCTAGCAGGAGCCATTGAAGAAGTCTCTTGTGCAGCCTTGCTAGGGGAACTCTTGTAATTGATGCTGCCATTGATCCTAAAAGTTGAAAGACAGCCCAACTGGAACCTTGTCTTGAGAGAGTATCACCCAGAGTTGGGACGTCAGTCTTTCTAATCTGTGATCTGGCAGGGCGACTAGGCAAGATTGGGTATCAAAAATTGCTCCTATAAATTCTAAGGTCTGAGAAGGAATCGACTTTCATTTCTCCCTGTTTAGAGATTCCTAGGTATTTTGCTAGTTTGAGTGTAGTTTAAGGCTGTAACCAGTAGATGCTTGGTGGGAGCGGTAAGGAGCCAATCGTCTAAGTATGGAAACACTCAGAATCCTTGCAGTCTCAAGTGAGCTGTTACCACTGCCATGCATTTGGTGAACAGTCTGGGAGCTGTAGAGAGTCCAAAGGGCAATGCCCGGAATTGGTAATGATTGGCTCCCAGCCAAAAGCAAAGACATCTTCTGGAGTGTTTGTCCATTTTTATGTGGTAATACGCAACCTGAAGTTCTGTTGAGCACATCCAATCATCTTTCTCCAGGAAGGGTAGGATAGACTGAACCATGACCATCCGTAATTTTGTTTGGTTGACAAATTTGTTCAGAATGCTGAAATCCAAGATTGGTCTCCAGTCCCCTGTCTTTTTTGGCACTAAAAAGAACCTTGAGTAAAATCCAGATCCTATTTGGTCTGGTGGGACTGGTTGGATGATGTTTTTTTTTTTGGAGACAGCTTTTGTATTTTTTGAACTGCTGCTTCCCTTTGACTGGTTGGAATGTCGGGAATGTGCCTTAATGGCTTTGGCCAAATATTGAAGGGTATGTGATGACCTCTGGCTATTATATTCTGCACCCTAGAATCTGTGGTTATTGTTTGCCAGCCAGGGTGGTGCAGAGAGAAACGTCCCCCGACTGCTTCCAGAAGAAAGCAATCGGACCGCTCTTCAGGAGCGCTAGTAGGGCTGTCCAGAGAGAGAATCCACATGCTTTCTCTTCATCAGGCTAAGCATTTTGGAGTTTGGCCTAAGTTTGTCAGTATGGCGTCCGCCAGTCTTCAGGCTTCGGATATATCCAAGAAACGTAAGGATAAGGACTGCGATAGGCCTCAAAGTTAAGTCCTAGGAGGATGTTAAGTTGGTCGTTAGTCAGGCGGTAGCCAGTAAGACTCCTTTGCAGCCCCTGCAGTCTGCGGATTTACAACCGCAGGCCTTGATTGTGACCATTTCTGTGATCCTTAGGCCTCCGGCCTCTGTTTTGCCTTTGGACCTTTCACCTGTCGCCTCTTCAGCTGGAGCCGGAGCCACTAAGCTGACTCCGGTGCCCGAGGCCACCGGTTTGCGTTCAGACAGCAAGCTTATTCCTTCCACTTCTACTGCAACTTCAGCAGTTGCCAGGCCTCCCGAGTCTTTCAGCCTTGCAGGTAAATCTTCCATTCGTAATCCTGTGAAAAAGCAGGCTCCAGTATCTTCTCGTTCCCCTCAATCCCAAATAGTTAAAATGGCTAATGACCTTTTGACACTTATTAGGGGTTCTCAGCCTCCTCCCCCTAAAAGGAGTAGGGATGTTTCTCCTGAGGTTTTGTCTTTTTCAGGTTCTGATTCTTCCAGCATTTCTTCTGATGAAGAGGAAGTTTCTCAAGCTTTTTCTGCTTTTGAGGATTCAGATACAGAGGAGTCCATCCCTTCGACTTCTCCCCCAGAGGATTTCTGTTTTGGTGATACTTTAAATACCCTCAGGGAACATTTTAAATGGGAAAGTCAGGATTATCCCCAATCTAAGAAGCGGATTAGGGAGTTTCTGGATTTGCCTCAGCATAAGCTGCTGGCTATTCCCCCAGTGTTGGAAGTTCTTGATGATGTTTTTCTGGAAAATTCCTTGACTCCAAATTCGGTTCCTCCTGCTCCCAGGAAACCTGACTGGTACTATAGAGTCCCTGATTGTCATCTGTTTCTTTTCAGGAACCCATTGGTGGATCCAGAGGTTATTTCTCAAGGCCTTAAAGGAGTTAAGGTCACTGTAACCAGAAATCCTGTTCCCTAAGATAGGGAATCTAGGAACCTAGGTAGGTGGGGTAAAAAGGTTTATACCTCTGCCACTCTTGCTATTAGGGCTACCAATTATCTTTTTCATATGCTGGAAGTACCTCGGAGGGTATTAAGTCCAGGATCACAAGTGTGCCTCTTTTGACTGAGAGTAAGGACATGCAGGATTTGCTGAATTCTGCCAGTATTGTCAATAAGCATTCTTTATATTGTGGTTTTGACATTCTTGAAGCCACCTGCAGGGCTACAGCTACTGGATCTGTTATTAGAAGGCACGCTTGGCTCAGGGAACAGCCCCTTCCAGAACCTGTCAAGGCTAAGCTTTTGGATGTACCTTTGCATATGGACAGTCTTTTTGGTAGCAAAGCAGAGGAAGTGCTCAAGAAGATGGAGGATAAGGCCAAGTCCATGCAAACTGTTAAGGATTTTCTGCAAGTTCAACCTCCTCGCTTTAGCAGGAATTACCCTTCTAAGAGTTGGACTTTTCCTGATACCAGCAGACAGAACCGTTCTAGGACTAGAGGTTACAAATCTTCTAGGGGCAAGTGGCTACACCTCAAAGGTCTAAGCACTGGCAGGCTTCCACTTCCAAGGCGGGAAGTTCCAAGCCCGCATCTCAATCAAAACAATCTCAATGACTTTATCCAATTTCTGCCTGTTCTCGCTTGCCTGGAGAGTCCTTTAGGGGGAAGGTTGGCCCTTTTTGCAGATGTTTGGGCCACTATCGCGGATGACAAATGGGTGATCAGAACTGTATCCCTAGGGCACAAGTTTTTTTTCCGCACCTTTCCAGTTCCCAAAGGATTCCCGGACACTCCTTCAAACCAAAGGGTAGGAGTAGAAAAACAAATTGTGTCTCCATTTCATCTGAGAGCAATAGAATCAGTTCCTGCTCAGCAGGTAGGCCAGGGATTTTATTCCAGGCTTTTCATAGCTCCAAAAAAAGAAGGCACCTGGCGTCCTATCCTAGATCTATCCATTCTGAACTCTTTTCTAGTAATTCCAAAGTTCAAAATGCTCACTCTGCATCAGTTGCTTCCAATGTTAGAAAAGGATTCCTGGCTGGTAACTTTGGAGCTCAAAGAGGCTTATCTGCACATCCCTATCAGGGAAAGTTGCAGGCAGTACCTTTGTTTCAGGGTGGGCAAGCAACATTATCAATTCTCTGCGCTACTTTTTGGCTTATCTACTGCTCCAAGAGTTTTCACAAAGTGCCTGCCTCCAGTCATTGCTTTTTGCAGGCAGAAGAAAATTCAGATCTGTCCATACTTAGACAACCGTCTAATTCAAGCAGTTTCTCAGGAACAGCTGTTAAAGGATCTAGAATTTGTAAAGACTCTTCTATCTCTTCCCTGGGTTACACTGTCAACAAGGAAAAATCAAAAATGGTGCCATCCAAGGAGATAACATTCCTGGGAGCGAGTCTGAACACAGCCGTCCAGATGATATATCTCACCCAGGAGAAGCAGACAGCTCTTTCAGTTTACTCCAAGGACTGGGCAAGCCTGTCCCAGCTCCACTGCAAGGAAATATCTGCAAGCTCTGAGATTCATGGCCTCTTGCATTCTTATGATTCCATATGCAAGACTGCATATAAGGAAATTGCAATGGTACCTCAAGAACATTTGGTGTAAACACACACAGGACCTGGATATGATTCCTCTGCTTCCATCTCGGCAGACAGAGTTTCTATGGTGAAAGAAGTGAATACACTGCTGCAGCACGGACCATTTCCACTTTAATTTTTATAAGAGTCCACAACGAACACAATTGACTCCACAGCATACACAGCAATCACAGATTGAGCGCTTTCTTCCCTCCGACCAGGGACTTCATCAGAATCTGGTGTCCACAATTATCCATTCCCCTTAAATACACAACCAATTAATATTGACACTTCATAAAGTAGTGCATCTTACACCTCCCCCCAAAAAACGCACGTAAAACTTCACGTATAGTAAACACATAGACAGCTTATGTCTAAAATCTATTTAAAAACAATCTGTTAAAATACTTGTAAAAATAATAAAAGAATGTAAAAAAAACATTTTATGAGGAATAGTAAAAATTGTCAAGGCTATTTCAAAAGGGCAGCCTTCCTATTTAAAATAGGCTTGATTGAAATCATTTCTTTAAGTCCTGGGCTTTGACTTGCATGTAATTTAATCTGCCATCTAACCTCTTTTTCTTCAATGTAGCTTTTAAAGTCACTCCCTCTGGGATTTGATACTACTCTCTCCAAGATGGCAAACTTAAAATCAGTAAAGGCAGAACAACTAGTAGAATGTTTAAACAAAATCTTTCTTCACTTCTACAACTTGTGTGTAATTCCCTATGCCATTTGGTTTACCCAACAGGGGTTTATATTTCTTTCCCCACTCATTCCTAACATAATCAAATTTTTTTGAATAATCTTATTGGGGTACCCCCTTTCCTTAAATAGTTTGACTACGTTTTGTAATTCATTTTCTACATCTTCTACATGCAATGTCATTCAAGCCACCCAAATAAGTTGTCCTTTTCTGATGTATAGGATGGCTACTGGAATACTGTCAGTACGAATTACTGAAGGTAGCCTTCCTAAATACCTTTGATCTAAAGCCATTATTCTCCTTTAGAATGTAGATACCCAATTAATTGATACCCTTCTCATTATGCCCAAAAGTGAATTTTAAAAATTCTGTGGTACAATTCAAATATTCAACAAATTCCAAAATCTTGTTCTCCGGACCCTTCCATAAAATAAAAATGTCATCCAGAAATCTGACATACATATTCATGTACCCAGGAAATTCACTTTTGAAACAAAATTATTTTCCCACTCAAGAAGGACCAACTTAGCATACATGGGGGTGCAAGAGGCCCCCATAGCTGCTCCTTTATGACATTTACTGAAGGATTTGTGGGACTTCTTGGGGCGGTTGGGGGATTCTGTATGGGACCAAAACCTATTTTGTGTCACAATTGATATCGTTGATTTGTATACTTCAATTCCCAAACAGGAAGGAAATTAGCTGTTTAGTGCTAGTATGCATAAAAATACTAATCTAACTAAAGACAAAATTAATTTAATTTTAGAATTCATGGAAATCGTATTGGACCACAATTACATATTCTTCGAAGGAGAATATTTTAAACAGTTTAAAGGAGTAGCTATGGGGGCCTCTTGCGCCCCCATGTATACTAATTTGGTCCTTCTTGAGTGGGAAAATAATTTTGTTTTCAAAAGTGAATTTTTTGGGTACATTAATTTGTATGTTAGATTTCTGGACAACATTTTTATTTTATGGAAGGGTCCAGAGAACAAGATTTTGAAATTTGTTGAATATTTGAATTGTACCACAGAATTTTTAAAATTCACTTTTGGACATAATGAGAAGGGTATCAATTAATTGGGTATCTACATTCTAAAGGAGAATAATGGCTTTAGATCAAAGGTATTTAGGAGAAGTGAAGAAAGATTTTGAGAGAGCAATGGTGGTCCCTTTTTGTAGTAAGGCAAATTAGGTGAAAAAGATTATTGAAAATAATTGGGCTATTTTAAGGAATAATTCAAAGCTGTGGTCAATAGTGGGTGCTAGACCTAATTTTGTTTTCAAGACAGGGGCAAATCTCAAGAAATGTTTTGAAAATGTTCCAAAAAGGACAGTTAAACATGGTGCAAAAAGATGTGGCACCTGTTCTCAATGTAAACATATGTGTACTGATGAGAATGTAACATTAGGAAATATGTTGAAAACTCAGATAAAGTTTGGGTACGGTAATTGTCAGAGTAGAGGTGTGATATATTTGGCCATGTGTTCATCCTGTCACAGTTTTTATGTTGGTAAAACTGAAAGAAGATTAAGGGACAGGATATATGAACATATGTACCAGATTTCCACCAGTAATAATAACAATGCTTTGTTCAAACATTCTACTAGTTCTGCCTTCACTGATTTTAAGTTTGCCATCTTGGAGAGAGTAGTATCAAATCCCAGAAATGATTTAAATCAAGCCTATTTTAAATAGGAAGGCTGCCCTTTTGAAATAGCCTTGACAATTTTTATATTCTCATAAAATGTTGTTTTTTACATTCTTTTATTTTTTACAAGTATTTTAATTGTTTTTAAGTAGATTTTAGACATAAGCTGTCTATGTGTTTGTTTTTAAGTAGATTTTAGACATAAGCTGTCTATGTGTTTACTATACATGAAGTTTTAAGTGTGTTTTTTGGGAGGATGTGTAAGATGCATTAATTTATGAAGTGTCGTCATTAATTGGTTGTGTATTTAAGGAGAATGGATAATTGTGGACACCAGATTCTGGTGAAGTCCCTGGTTGAAGGGAAGAAAGCACTCAATCTGTGTGTGCTGTGCATGCTGTGGAGTCAGTTGTGTTCGTTGTGGACTGTTACAAAAATTAAAGTGGAACTGGTCCGTGCTGCAGCAGTGTATTCACTTCTTTCGTATTTGTTGTTCCTGACACTGCTTTGGGCTCCTTGTTTTTGAGATTTTAGTGTTTCTATGGTGGGCAACACCCTGTCTACAAAACAAAGGCATGCCTTTTTGCCCACCTCCTGTCACTAAAGTTCTTACCACAGACACATCGGACTACGCCTGGGGGGGGCACGCCTGGATGGCAGATGCATACAGGGATGTTGGAATGCCCAGCAGATGCACCTGCACATAAATCTAAAGGAGTTGATAGCAGTTCAGCAGGCCTTACTAGCTTTCAAGCATCTTTTTTCTCCAGGGACCCTGCTCGTCAGAACAGACAACACCACAGTCATGTGGTACATCAACAAGCAGGGGGGGACTCATTCTTACCCCCTGTGCAGGCAGAGCATGAATCTTTGGTTCATGGCAGCATCCCTGGGCCTGCATCTCCTAGCTCAGTTTCTTCCAGGAAGGCTCAATGTTTTGGCAGACCAGCAGTGCAGACAAACCCTGGATTCTCACGAGTGGCAGCTGAACAGAGCAGTCTTTTACAGCATCATTCAACATTGGGGCACACCTCAGGTGGATCTTTTCTCCTCCCCACACAACCATCTTCTACCTCTCTTTTGCACCAGACAGCATCACAACAGATCCTGGAGAGTGGATGCTCTGTCCTTCCCTTGGACTTTGCTATCAGTTTACGCCTTCCCTCCTCTTCCTCTTCTTCCCAGAGTATTATTGAAGATCAGGGACAAACGACCAAGGACTATTCTCAAAGCTCCAGACTGGCCCAGACAGCATTGGTATCCACTGCTTCGCAGTCTCTCCAAATTTCCTCCTTGACATCTTCCTCTGAAGCCAGATCTTTTGGTTCAGGAAGGGGGAAACATTCTGCATTCTCATCTTCAGTCTCTCCATTTGGCAGCATGGCTCATTGTAGGACTCCTTCCTTATCTTCTTCCCATTCCCAACAAGTGGTTGATGTGCTGAGGGAGGCCAGGAAGCCTAGCACTAGGAAGTCCTACGCTGGCAAATGGGAAAGGTCTCATTGGATGCAGGCTAGAGGGGATTCTTCTTCTCAGCCTACCCCTTCCTCTGATCCTGGAATACCTGGCTGAATTGCTTCACTGTGGTCTTTCTTTTTACTCTATCAAGCTCCATGCTTCAGCCATTTCTGCTCATTGTTCTTTTGAACATCCCATTTTCTCTCTTCCCCTGATGAAAATGTATCTCAGAGGTGCTTGCAACTTAAAACCTCCCAGAAGGGCACCTACTCCAGCCTGGGATCTTAATTTTGTTCTAGAGAAACTCACTCTTCCTCCTTTTGAGCCAGCTGCCACTGCAGATTTAAAGTTTCTTTCTTGGAAGACTGCCTTCCTCTTGGCTATAACTTCAGCAAGGAGGGTTTTGGAGCTGCAAGCTTTGATGGCTGTGGAGCCTTTTCTTATTTTCCATGCAGATAGGGTCTCCCTGAGAACCAACCCCTCCTTTATGCCTAAGGTGGTTTCTAGCTGGACATACACCTTCCTTCCTTCTTTCCAAATCCACGAAATAGAGGTGAAAGGATCCTACACTCTCTTGATGTGCACAGACAGCTCAGGTTTTCTGAACAGGACAAAAGACCTTTGGAAATCAGCACAGTTGATGGTCAGTTTTGCCCCTGGAGCCCAGGGCAAGGCTATTTCTAAGCAGACCATTTCTAAATGGACTGCACATTGCATTACTTTTTGTTGTTCCTTTCATGGCAAGGTCCCTCCTCAAGGGGTTTGGACCCACTCAACTAGAGCAACTTCCGCTTCTGCAGCCTTTTTTAGGGGTGTCCCTACTAAAGACATTTTGGAGACTGCCACATGGTCTTCTGTTCACACTTTTACAAAACATTATAATTTGCCTCTGTTTTCCAGAGCCAGTTTGCCACTGCTGTGTTGCAGGGCATTATCTCCAACCCTTGATTCTGTTGGTTCCTCTTCCCTTTTCTCTGGGCTTTGGTAATCAACCCATTAGTTAGGACTGCAACAGTGAAACACAATGAATATAGTACAGTTGTGTACACTTACCATAAATGTAGATGTTCAAGTGTATTCACTGTTGCAGTCCTGGTTTCCCTCCCTCCTTCCCCCTCTTTTGTTCCTCTTCTATTCTCTTTTCCTAAGGTACAGACTAAATTTGATACCATTTGCCAATTTTGTTTGGTTTAAGCCTTATTTTCTGGTGGCTTCTGGCTGTTATGGCAAGAAAGACTGAGGAAGTGACATCAGCTGCCGCCTTTTATATCGGACGTCCTTTACAATCGATGGCAGCCGATGTAATTTTTACTTACCTTTTGGTATTTATTATTTTTATTTATTTTACATTTGTTGACCGGGCTAGTCTAGCTGGATATATGTCCATTTTCCGTAGAGGCCCGGGGAGAAAAGCTCCAAACATTTCAAATAAAGTTCACATCTACAGAAGTACATATTTAAAATGCAAATACATTTATTTTTTGGTATTCTGGCCGATCGAGGGCTACCGGGAGCTGGATAACCCATTAGTTAGGACTGCAACAGTGAATACACTCAAACATCTACATTTATGGTACGTGTACACAACTGTACTTTGCTAACTTCTTTCAGTACTCTGGTAGGTACAGATTTCTGAGAATGGCATTGGGATAAATTCTGCAAGTGAAGTCTTTCAACATGCAATGGAGCAAATTTTTTTTTTTTATCCTTCTGCTATTATAGTAGATGACATACTAGTAGGAAAGCATGACAGAAACCTCAGAAAAGTTCTGGAAAGGGCACGTCAAGTGAATCTTAAGCTCAGATCACAGAAATGTAAATTCAGGGTACAAGAAGACACTTGTGTTGGTCATTTGTTTATCAGTTCAGGCTTAAGCCCAGACACTTCTAAGCAAAGAGCCATTCTTGAGATGCCAGCTCCAGACAATGTTCAAGCCTTGCAATGTTTTCTTGGCATGGTCAACTACCTAGGCAAGTTCATTCCAGACTTGAGTCAAATATTTGCAGCACTCAGAGAGCTAACACATAAAGTTGCATTTTGGTCATGGTTAGAGCAACACTAGAGAGCAATTGATGTCCTGAAACAGGGAATTGCCGGTCCACCTGCTCTCAGATACTATGACATCCACAAACCAGTTACTGTTTCATGTGGTGCTTCCAAATTTGGTCTTGGTGCTGTCATTTTACAAGAGGGTCAACCAGTTGCTTATGCATACAGAACCCATCCAGAACCCTTACCCAAGCGGAAATGCAGTATGCTCAGATGGAGAAAGAGCTTTTGGCAGTTGTGTTTGCATATTTTTTTATTATATTTATGGTAGCCCTATCCAGATTGAAACAAACCACCAACCTCTAGTCACTATTTTGAGAAAGCCTATACATACAGCTTCAACCAGATTGCAAAATGATCACATCAGTCTTGTTTACAAGAAAGGCAAACTACTTTATCTTGCTGATAATTTATCCAGATCGCCCATATCAACCTTTGAACAGCATGAGAATGAGCACTTTGATTTTGAAGTCATGGAGGTGAGAAGGTTTTCTTCCACACATCTTGATGAGCTTAGAGATCATACAGCTGCAGATCCAGTTTTACAAAAGCTCAACCACTTACACAAAGAAGGATGGCCATCAAAGCAATCGAGTTTACCTCAAGAAGTGCAACCTTGTTTTCCATTCGGAGATGAGATTTAGTTAGACAGTGGTATTGTCATGAAAGGTCCTAAAGTTATTGTTCCAAAGTCTTTGTAACAAGAGTACATTACTGTCTTACATTGAGGTCACCCAGGAGCAGACTCTACCAAAAGAAGGGCGAGAGGACTAGTATTTTGGCCTCCTATGTCACAAGGTATTGAGAGAGTACTTTCATCTTGTTGTGTGTAATAGTACAAAGCCACTTCAACTAAACCAGATTCCCTGACTACCACGGATGAGTCCACACAGTTATTTTTGACAATGCCACGTGGTTTATAAGCCAACAATCCAAAAGATTTGCTAAAGAGTGGGACTTCACTCATGTCATGTGTAGCCCAGAGTATCTGTAGTCAAATGGTTTGGCAGAATTTGCAGTTCAAAGTGCAAAGCAGTTACTAGAGAAGTCAAAATGAGACAGTATTGATGTTTTCCTGAATCTCTTAAATCTTAGATAGATTTCTCGTTGTAAACATCGTGGTTCACCTGCTCAGAGACTTCTGCCGAGAAAAACAAGAACCACATTACCATTCTGCAGTTTTTTGACCTGTTGTTTTTGACACATGAAACAGTGAAAACCAATCTGTTGAAGAAGCATTTAGCCCAAAAGTCCTATTACGATAAGACCAGCAAACCACTCAATTCATTACGAGAGGGAGTAGTAGTAAGGATGCAAATGTCAAAGGTTAGGATCGAAATGAAGTTGTAAAGAACATCTGCCCAGAGCCGAGAACATACATTGTGGAATCACAAGGAGTAGACTTTAGGCGGAATCGAAAGCATTTGATACCGGTGTCTGAGCCTGTACCACAGCATAAAGCCTGTGAGAAAGACTCTCTATCTCAGAATGAGTTGTCCAGTGTTCCATTTCCAGAAGTTGTTCCAGAGAGTATTCCTGTTTTTATGGTGAGTCCCGAAATACCTGGTAGGAGTAGTTACCAATGACTCTCCCTGTTGCTAAACCCAGTCCTGATTGTTATGTTACAAGATCCATTTGCAGCTCCAGACCATGTTATAGATGCATGGCAACTTGGACATGAATATTGTTTTTTTTCTGTCTATATTGATGCATGTCTAATTGCAATGTCATTTTGATTAAGTGCAATCTTTTTAAGATGGAGGCTGTAGATCAATGTGTGTATGTCTTTCTAAAAAGCTATCCAAAGGCTTCCACAAGTGTATAAATACTGAGCAAGTGCAAACCTGACTGCCATTTTATAGTAAGCTGTTGAGATATAAGCATGTGTGTATGTAAGGTCTGTCTGTTAATACGTTTGTTTATATTTACTGATGCTGCTATCCATTCTGATGTGTTTCTATGTAGTAAAGCATCTTAAACGAACTAACCCGCCTGCTTCGTTTTCTGTGTATAGAGAAACTGGGTGACAGTCTGTATAAAGCACAGAAATATGGAAATCAAGAAAAGGTACAAATGGAAATGTTGATGGAAGAATTAAATATGCCAAGGCTAGAGGAGGCTTAATTACTAACAGGATAGGAGGAGAGGAGTTAAAAATGGTGACATATAACCAGTCTACAGGAAAGTCCCCAGGATTAGATGATATTCCTGTGGAAATTTGAAAGCTAGGAGGAAAAAAACTGATGAAGATCTGGAAAGTTTTAACAGTATTTTAAGAGGAGAAGAGGTACCAACATCCTGGAAGAAAGTGGTACTAGCTGCACTACCAAAAGAGGGTAAAGATCCATCAGATCCAGCTTCATACAGGCCCATTTCAATACTAAATTGCTATTATAAAGTGCTTATGTCTATAATGGATAAAAGAATGGCAAAAATGATGCCAGAATTGACAGATATGGATCAGTGTGGTTTTATGGAGGGGAGGTAAACATTTGACAACATTAGCAGAACAGTTATGATCCAGAGGGAAGCAGAATGTAAGAAAATACCGCTGTTGTTGGTGGGTCTTGATGCAGAGAAGGCATTTGACAGAGTAAGCTGGGATTTTATGAGCAGAGCAATGGAAACATTTGCATTCCCCGATAAAATTATAAGGTTGATTAGGAGGATATATGAAGGATCGGAGGTGAAAATGAAAGTGGGTGGGGTCCTCTCTCTGCTTGAGCAGAGGAACCAGGCAGGGGTGTCCTTTCTCCTTTGTTCTTTGCATTATATTTAGAACCATTGGCAAATAATTGGTATGGCAGTCAAGAAAAGCTGACTGTATTTGCAGATTACATTATTTTATACCTGACAAAAAAAAGAGAGACATATTACAGTGTTGTGGAACATATTGAGACAGTTTCAAAACCTTTTTGGGATACAAAATTAATGAAGCAAAAATGAAATCAGTATTGTTAAATATGCACCCACATACAAACTGGTTCAGCAATTTCCATATTTATGGGGCTGTGATCAGATTAAGTATTTAGGAGTATGGATTAAAAATGATACTGGTGTGGCAGCTAAGGATGTGTGGGAAGAGACTAAACAAAAGATAATACAAAACTGAGAAAATGGAAGCTCTGTTATATGGATATTGAAAGTAAGATACAAGCAATTAAAATGTTTTTAGTCCCTTTAGTCTTGTACGTTGGTCGGGCATATTTTTATCAACCCGAGGCAAAGTTGTGAATAGTAATTAATAAAAAGCTGAAGGATTTTATCTGGGAAAGGAAGTTTGCAAGAGTCAAATGGGATAAGCTTATTTGTCCAATAGAACAGGGTGGATTGGGATTACCTAAATTGAAGGGAGTATTTCAGAGCAACACACTTAAGGCTCCTATACATAGCACAAGCAGAAAACTGTAATTCATAGTGGAAAGAGATAGTGATGAAACAGAGGGGAAGCTCAAGTAACTGGGAGAGACTGCGATTTTGGATGCAGACCTTTAAGGATAACAACAATAATACTAAATATTGTATTCATAAAGTAGCAGAAGGTCTAAGAACTAAGCCAACATGGGAATGGAAAAAACTTCTGCAGATAGGGATGACTGCAATTAGGGATACAGACAATCTGTAAGATGGGGGTGGGAATGTGTTGGAGAAATCAGGCAAAAGAACCAAGGTACTGGTAGCAAATAACTATAGAGGGAAAAGTAATAGAATGGAAAAATGCCAAGAACTTACTTGGACTGCGGGCTAGAGAATTGCCTTCCAATCAAGGTATAGGGATGACTGCAATTAGGGATACAGACAATCTGTAAGATGGGGGTGGGAATGTGTTGGAGAAATCAGGCAAAAGAACCAAGGTACTGGTAGCAAATAACTATAGAGGGAAAAGTAATAGAATGGAAAAAATGTCAAGAACTTACTTGGACTGCGGGCTAGAGAATTGCCTTCCAATCAAGGATTTATATCGGTGTATAGGCAAAGAAAAAGAAATAGGGAGGTCCTAAGCAGCACAGGTAAGGTTTTTAATAGAATCTAGAACAGAAGTTGCCGTTAAAAAAGGAATAATTAGTAGAACATATAAAATATTTCATGATGACTATAAGAATCAATCAGAGAAAGTTAGGAAGGACTGGAAAGAGAGATTAGATAAGGAATTCACAAAGAAACAATGTATGTATGTCTCCCAAATATGCAACAAAATCTAGAAGCTTTCCTTTTTTTGCCTGGAATTGCTTAAATAGGTATTTTTATACCTCAAACAGAATTCAAAGAATTTTTCCTCATGTAGACAGCAAAGGTAGGAGGTGTGATGGGAGTGAAATGAGTTGGTTGACTTTAAGGATTTCCTGTAGACTGCTCTGTCGGAGATGCTGGGTGAGCAAGTTGGAGTGACTAAGAAAATGATTTTTTTTGAGCTGTGATACAAACTCGAAATTGCGTAGACGGAGTAAGGCCTTGCAGAGTTTAATTATGAT
This sequence comes from Protopterus annectens, assembly GCF_019279795.1. Taxonomy (NCBI): domain Eukaryota; kingdom Metazoa; phylum Chordata; order Ceratodontiformes; family Protopteridae; genus Protopterus; species Protopterus annectens. The sequence goes on from NC_056728.1 coordinate 964,258,451, forward strand.
GGCTGCCAAAAAGTAATTACTAGAAAATTAAGTCAAAGTCTAAACCAACTTTACTATAAGTAGTGAAGATAGTAAAAGAGTTAAAACAACTGGAACCGAGATCTTTAGATAAAGGTAGGAATAAATTACATAAGAAAAAATGTGAACTGTGGGATCTGTACATGCAGATGAACAAGGTTTTAAAGAAGGCAGGATTTGCATGAGCTGTGTAATGGTTAATTAACAGTGACTGGATATGTTAAAAGTGATGTATAATGTTTGCAGGTACAGTTGTGTCACACAGTTCCCCCCCCCCCCATGAAATACCTATAAGCTTAATCACACGACTATTAACAGGAAGCACATCCTGTTAGAGCTCACTAAGGCCAAAAATACAGCTTTAGTGGGGCCTGACAGTATCCTGAGATGTCTCCTAAATAGCTTGAAGCATGACCTGTCAGGACGACGCAAGTCACTATTCAACTATAGCCTCAAAGTAAGCTCTATGGGTGTAGGAAAACAAAGGGTCACCCTTGTGTTAGTTGAGTGGAAAGAATCCACCAGGAGAGATCTCTTTTGGAGGTGTACGTAATGAGAATCTGGTAGGACATAGGTTGGTGGATAATTGACCACTGTGTAGCTAGTAGCCATTGTAGTATTTGCATGTGAAATCTCACTAGCGGGACCAAGGTGATACTACCGCCATTGATCCCAGAACCTGCAGGACATAACGGGCAGCTATCATCCTGTTTTGAAGCCCATATGTGAGGACGAAATGAAAACTGACAATATCAGATAAGGAAGTTATGTACTCACCATAATGTTCTATCTGTATTGTCTATTTTCATTTCTCCTCACATCCCCTCCCTCCAAGCCCCCAACCTTTGCTCCTGGTAGAGCGGGAAGTGCAATATTAGTAGATTGTCTGTATTTCTCCATACTCCAGAAATGGGTCTCATTATGATCATTTTTTTAATGTGAAATTCTCTTTATATACTCCTACATAAGATAGCTTTAGCAAACAAGGTCTGAGGTAATGGAGGGATGCATTATGGGTAGGGTGTGATGCCCAAGAGCTTTTTGGTTGCCACAAGCTATTGTAATGGCTGAGTTGGATCCGAACCCTAATGTGAGGAGAAATAAAAATCGACAATATAGATGGAACAGTATGGTGAATACATAACTTCTTTTTATCTCTAGATCTGAAGTAGGAGATTCATTTGTCTGCAACCTGTGGGTTATGGATCCGACATCGGATCCGAACCGGCATGGTTTACCAGCTATGGATCCAAGCTCTCAGCTCCTCCCCTCACCCATAATGCCCTGCTCTCCCTACATGACCCCAGATCTTGTTTGCCGCGCTGGTGACCAGATTTGTGTTCCTAAGCTCTTCAGCTAAGTGCTCTTTTTCAAGTATTTAGAGTGTTAAAAATTGTATTTTTGTGTGAAAGTTTAGGTTTCCCTATTACTTAATTATACTTTCTAGTGTTTTAAATTTAATTTTACTTTTCCCTCCCCTCGCTGGTAGCGTAGTGTGTGTTTGGGCCTGTTGTGTGCTTTAGTTACTTTGCTTTTACCCTTAGTTTAAGTAACTTTTTGTACTTTGGGATGTCTGAACAACCCAAAGCTGTGTTCTCTAAGTGCTTCGAGTGTGGCCATAAGCTTTTCCCCGCTGCTGGCCACACTGGTCAAGAGATGTCTTGGGGTTGAACACCTCACTTCTGGATGTTCCATTTGTGCAGGGTTCAACCCCAGGGCATTGAAGGAGCGGAGGTCCAAGCTTGTCTTGGCGGGTCTTTTGCCACCGGACTCGGCTCCGGCCTCCGCTCCTTCGGGGGTAACCGTTTCTACGGTTGTCTCCTCTCCGGCTCCCCCTCCTCCTCCTGGGACTCAACCTCCCTGTAGTGGTTCGGAGGAGAGGGAAGCTAGAAAGAAGGACCGGAGGGAGAAGCACCATAAGCGGCAGGCCGAGACCTCTATTTCGGCCCCGCCAGCCAAGCGGGCTTCTCCTCCGGCCTCCTTGTCTGCTGGTTCTCCCCCTCCTCGGCTCCGGTCACCTGTGTGTTTTTCACCGGGACCTGAGGAGGAGGAGACCCGATCTCCGTCGAGGCTATCCAGGAGGCACTCTAGGCCTACCTCGGTAGCCTCGTCGAGATCGACCTATAGCCTGTCAGACGCTGATCTGGACCGGATGATGAGAAGGTTCATCCAGGCCCAGATGCAGATGGGAGTGCTCTTGCCTCCCCTCTGGGGAGCTCGACCCTTTCTTTAAGCCAATTGCTCCTTCTCCGACCCGCTACCGGGTTTGGAGCAGTTGGAGCCGAGCAGCCGGGCGGGGTGGGTCGGCGCCGATAGTACTTGGTACTTCGCATCCGACCCTGCCCTCGAGTGCCGGATCCGACCTCTCGGAGCCTGGATCCGAGCCGGATCCGGGGATCAGTGCTCCTTCGGCGCCGTCTGTGTCGGAGCGCACTGTCCCTTCGGATCCGAGCACTTCGGCGCCGGCTCTGATCCACTCCTTGGATCCGAGGGGGAGCCGATTGTCGGATCCTTTGGTCGAGTTCGGCTCCCCTTCGGCTTTTGATGTAGTGGAGAGGGCCCTGTTGAGGGTCTCCGGACCCCCGGCACTTGCTTCGGCTCCGTCCCGCACTCCATCTGCACTGGGTCAGGCTTCCACCATCCGGCCCTTGGGACAGCCCGCTCCTTTGCCCCAAGCTGTTCCCCTGGAACAGGTCACTGTTTGCGAGGAGTCCTCTGACAGCCCCCGGGAGGATATTCCCCGCAAACATACGTGCAAAAGGAGGCACATTGACTCCCCCGAGTCTCTCACAGAAGACACGGACTTGGAGGAAGGGGAAGGCTCCCAAGATCACCCCGAGGATGTCTCATTTGGAGACATCATGGAAATGCTCCGCATAAGGGGGTGGTCTGCCCAAGTCTTCCTCGGACGAGTCCGTGTTCTTGGAGGCATTTGAAGCGGGCCCGTCTACCTCTTGGGTGTCCCCTCCTGCCGACCCCCTGGTGGACCTCATTACCACCAGGGCGTGGAAGGAACCGGACACCGTGGAGCCAATCCCAAAAAGGCCCGACCGTATCCTCAGTCCCCCGGCTGACCGTGCCCATTGGAGTAAGGGGCCTCCGGTAGATGCCATGTTGACGGCGGCAGCCACCAAGAGGGAACTTGCTCAGGAGAGTCCCTCAGTCCATCCCCCGAGCAAGGAGTCTCGGATGATGGACCTCTTGGGGAAGCGGATGTTTAGTTCAGCGACCTTCTCTGTGAGGGCACTGAACTACCTGGCACACGTGATTAGGATGCAGCGCGATCTTATAAAAGAATACGCTGCATCCCCCCCAGAGTCCATGTCGGAGGAGGACAAAGCGCTGCACTCCACCCGCATGGCCACTTTCAGGTCCGTCACTAATACCTCTATGCGGTTACTGTCCCATGCTACGGAAGGTGCCGCTAGAGCTGCAGGGGCAGGCCTAGTTACTAGACATCAGGCCTGGCTCCGTCATTGCGATTTCTCGGAGCCCTTCAAGGTGTCATTTGCGAACGCCCCTTTCGATGGTTCTGCCCTCTTTGGCAAAACTGTTCGCGACACTTTGACCCAGAGCGAGAAGGACGGGAAGACGCTGTCTGCCATCGGAATCCGCTTCTCTGCACCCCAGAGGCCCTATTCTAGGAACCAAAAGGGTCAGAAGAAGATGTGGTTCCGGAAGTCGCAGCAATCCCAGCCTGCTCCGGACAACCAGTCCTTCCGTGGCAGAGGAGGACAGGGAGGACACCGCCCTAGGGGCAGAGGGGCTCCCAGGAACTTCGGGTCCAGAGAACCCTTCTCTGAACGGCCTGCGCAGCAGCCCTGAGGGGTTGCCCGGCTGCTCCACTCTGGAGGCAGTCGGGGGACGTTTTTCGGAGCACCTAGCGGCATGGGAGTCCATAACATCAGACCGCTGGGTTCTCCAGATCATATCCAGAGGATACCGTATCCACTTTCTTCACTTGCCAAAATTGAAGTCCCTCCTCGACTTTCCACCCGGTCAGTGGGAGGCCGCTTTGGCAGAAATTGGCCATCTGCTAAAGAAAAGAGCCATCCAGCCCATCCCCCCAGACCAGATCGGATTAGGGTTCTACTCCAGGTTCTTTTTAGTGCCAAAAAAGACGGGGGATCTAAGACCAATTTTAGACCTTTCTCTTTTGAACCTGGCAGTTCCCAAGGAGAAATTCCGAATGGTTACATTGCAGTCTATTCTCCCCCTTCTGGGAGAAAACCACTGGATGTGCTCCATAGACCTCAAGGATGCGTACTACCACGTTCTAATGGACGGGCGCTCCAGGAGGTTTCTCCGCTTCCGGCTGGGAGCCAGTCACTACCAATTTCGGGTCCTTCCCTTTGGTCTCACCACAGCCCCCAGGGTGTTCACCAAAGTATTAGCAGTGGTAGCGGCCCACCTGAGGCTTCAGGGGGTGCAGGTCTTTCCTTACCTGGACGACTGGCTTCTCACCGCCCCAACAAGGCATCTACTTATCTTGGCGCGAGACTCCTTTCTCCATCTTGATCCACGCCTGGGCATCACGATAAACGCAAAAAAATCCAACCTAGCACCCACTCAGCTCATAGATTTTATAGGTGCCAGGTTAGACACGAGGAGATTGAGAGCCTTCCTCACAGCGGACAGAGTGCAAAGCCTACAGCTCCAGGTGCGGGCCATTCTCCACTCAAACTCAGTTCCGGCGGAGTTGGTCCTGAGGGCCCTAGGGTCCATGGCGGCAGCGATTGTGCTTCTTCCTCTCGCCAGGTTCAATATGCGTATCCTTCAATGGACACTCATGGTTCAGTGGTCGTATCTTGCTCTTCCTATGCATCATCCCATTGCGATCAGCAAAGCGTGCAGGCGGTCCCTCCTGTGGTGGCTACACTCTCCAGATCTCCACGGAGACCGCCCCTTTTGTGCCTCTCCCCCTCTCGCCACAGTGACCACGGACGCCTCCCGCCTCGGGTGGGGGGGGGGCATTTTGCAGGCCGGACGGTCCAAGGCACGTGGGACGATTCAGAGACCTTGCTGCATATCAATGTTCTAGAGATGAGAGCAGTGCTCTTAGCTTTGCTAGCACTTCAGGCCTTTCTTCCCTTGGGAACAATTGCGATTCAATCGGACAACATGTCTGTTGTCTGGTATATCAACAAACAGGGAGGAACCAGGTCTTACCCCCTTTGTCGAGAAGCCATGAGAGTGTGGGAATGGGCAATCTCCACCAACCGCTTTCTCATAGCAACGCATATTCCGGGTCTGTCCAACATCCTGGCGGACAAACTCAGTCGCACCATCCTCACCCCCTACGAGTGGTCTCTCAATACTCAGGTAGCGGAACACATCTTCGCACAGTGGGGAACTCCTTGTTGCGATCTTTTTGCGTCTCCCTCAAACACCAAATGCGACAGTTTTTTCGCCCTGATACCTCCTCCCGGAGGTTCCCCAAGAGACGCTCTGGTGCATGCTTGGCCACCCGGTCTTCTTTATGCTTATCCCCCCTTGCCTCTGATGCTCCAAGTTCTTCAGAAAGCCTCTCGGTTGGGGTGCAGAATGATCCTCATTGCTCCTTTTTGGCCTCGACAGATCTGGTTCCCCTTCCTAAGGTCTCACTCAGTGAATCCTCCTTGGATTCTAGATCCCATTTCGGATCTGATTTCTCATCCATCCCACTTACCTCCTCTGAACCTGGACAACCTCAAGCTGACCGCTTGGCTGCTCCATTTCCACTCCTGATCAGGACTCCCGGTATTTCGTCCCCTGTTAAGGCCATCCTGGTGGCAGCTCATAAGCCATCCACTAGGAAAGTCTACCGTAGCAAGTGGAAACGGTTCTCTTTGTGGGCGGAACGGCAAGGCCTGAACCCCTTCACAGTTCCTCTCCCTTTGGTGCTTGACTTCTTAACCACTCTTTTTAATGATGGTGCCAGCAGTTCCACGGTCAAAGTACAACTTGCAGCAATTTCTCATTATCACATTGGTCATGACTCCAGTCCTCTGATGTCTGCCAAATTGTGTAAGATTTTCCTTAAAGGTACTTTTCTTCTCAGGCCCCCTATAAAGCAAGCGGTTCCTCCTTGGGACCTTTCCTTAGTTCTTCAGGCCTTGACAGCCCCCCCCCTTCGAACCGGCGGCTACGGTAGATCTGAAATTATTATCTTTCAAGACCGCCTTCTTAGTAGCCATTACTTCGGCCAAGAGAGTCTCAGAGCTTCAAGCATTATCAGCTAAACCTCCGTACTTGGTCTTTCATCCGGACCGTGTTTTCCTCAGGACCAACCCGTCCTTTCTTCCTAAGGTAGCTTCTGAAGCAAACATTAATCAATCCATTAACCTCCCTGTTTTCTTCCCTAAATATCAAAACAAGGGTGAGTACAAGCTTCACACCTTAGACGTTCACAGGCAACTTAGATTTTATCTAAACAGGACTGCTGGTCATAGGCAATCCGACCAGTTGTTCATTTCCTTTGCTAAATTTAATTTGGGCAAGCCAATTTCCAAAGTCTCATTATCTCGCTGGATTTCACAATGTATCTTACTAGCTTATCAAGCTTCAGGAAGGCCCGCACCGGAGGGTGTACATGCCCATTCAACCTGGTCAGTCTCTACCTCGGCAGCCTTTAAGGCTAGGATTCCTCTAGATGATATTTGTGCAGCAGCCACGTGGGCTTCATCTCATACCTTTATTTCCCACTACAAGTTGGATCTTGCATCTAGGGGTAGAGCATCCTTTGGCTCCGCGGTGCTCCGGAATATCCTTCCATGATGGCCGCCCAAGATTCAGGTAGCTGGGGACTCTGTCCCACAGGTTGCAGACAAATGAATCTCCTACTTCAGATTTAGAAGTTATGTACTCACCATAACGTTCCATCTGAGTAGGTGTATTCATTTGTCTGCAACCATCCCGCCCTCCTATCCCCCTGGCCTTTCAGTTTCCTGCATATGTTGTGTTACCCTCTTCAGGGTGTTTATGCTGTTGGCAAACTCGATCTGAGGTCATGTAGGGAGAGCAGGGCATTATGGGTGAGGGGAGGAGCTGAGAGCTTGGATCCATAGCTGGTAAGCCATGCCGGTTCGGATCCGATGTCGGATCCATAACCCACAGGTTGCAGACAAATGAATACACCTACTCAGATGGAACGTTATGGTGAGTACATAACTTCTAATTATCGCTGGAGTTCGGGTTTTTTTCTGTTTGTTTACTGTTCTCCCTGCTCTTCATGCCCTTTTTGGCACTTTTCTTCTCTTCCTAGCTGTACTTCACTAATATATATGTAACATATATATATTTATATATTGTGTAGTTTAGTTAGTGTGCAGTTAGTACTGTATTTCTTCTCTCTTCGCATTGTACTTTATTGTATAGATTTAAGGTTTGCTGTTATTAAAATGTCTGAGAAACCTACCAGTTTCAAAAAAATGCACTTCTTGTGGGCATAAGATCCCTAATTCTGATGCTCACAAGAAATGCGTTTGTCTGGGGCCTGATCATCTCAAAGCTTCTTGTAATATCTGCTCCACCTTCAACCCTATGGCCCTCTCTGATACGTGCAACAAGTTAATTGTTAAAGGCCTTTTTCCTGCATCTTCTGGGGCTCAAACACCCTCAAAAGCTCCACACATTCCTTCAGAATTGAGGAAATGAGCCCTCCAGAAGTCTCCGAAGGCTTCTTTGCAGCCATCAGACAAAATCAGGAAAATTTCAGATTTGATTACTTTGGATCTGAAGAACATTGCTTCTCCCTCGGATCCACAGGCCTCATCAGATCCGACAGGTGTGACTTTCATTGTGAGCTCTGCTTTACCATCCACTTCCTAAACGGATCCCAGACGCTCGAATCTGACAGGAGCTAGTTGCCAGAGTACACATTCAAACCTCTATTTGCAGTCCTACCCTCTGAACTATACCATACACCTAGAAAACACACCAGCCCAGTGGACATGGACAGTATGATGTGAAAGTTTCTTGGGCTCGGATCCAGATGGGGGTCTTGCCAGCTCCGTCCCCTCATGGATCCATGAGTGCCCCTTCTAGACCAGTTCTATCTCCTTTTTTGAACCGGCCTGTAGTTTCAGAGTCGCAGGATACGAGATCCCTGAGAGATTTGGCATCAAATCTAAGAAAGGTACCTTCTTCAACTCAGAAGGTGTCCCTGAACCACTGTTTTCCGATACCCTCAGATTAGATCAGGTGTCAGATCCGAGAGACTGGTTCCAGGTCCGAAGGATTAGGTTCAGCTCCAACTTTGTCAGATCCATGCCTTCCCCTCAGAGCCTCAGCCCTTTACAGCGTGGATACGATTCTTTCCTTAAGGCTCGGGTCCGAGTGCAGCCCCCAACCTGCTTCTGCTCTGAGGGGGGAGAGAGGGAGAAGTTCCCCTAGTGCATCTGCATTCAGAGTGGCAGAAGGGGCTTTCTATTTGCACAGACAACCGTCCTGTCTAATATCAGAGCCTCCCCATTGCTGGATCTGAGCTCTGAACCCATCAGACCTGCCATGTGGGGCAGCCAGTTCTGGAAGCCTCAGGTCAGGTCCCTTAGAGAACCCCCCCCCCTTCTGATATGCCTGGATGAGGCTATGCAACTTTATCAATGCCCCTTTTGATGGTTCTCCTTGTTTGGGCCATCAGTTAACGCATTACATCTGAGGTGCATCTGCAGTTAACTCCTATTGACGCCTCTAGGCATCAAATATTGCTTGTTCATATTTGCCTCAGTAATTCCAAAACCATGTTATGTACAAGGTTATAAACTATTTCAGCTTAAAGCTTACACAATGGCAAACTCAACTGCATTACCCCACATAACCCCCACTCCCCCACAAGTAACATCACCAATGAAGGAAATAAATGGACTTTTAATTATTTTAATATTTATAATTTCAGTTCTGTGCAATTAGAAGAAGGACATTTTAGTTTACTTTCCAAAGGTTTAAAATTTATTCCAAGCACTAAAGGAAATGTGGTGAAAACACTGTTGGATCTAAAAATATTTTTAAGGAAAGTTAATTTTAAAACCCTGTTTCATAACCATGCAAAGGAGAATGAATCCTCTTTAAGACGTAAATCTACTTACAACCCTCCCTTACACCCCCAATTAAAAAATCTTGAAAGATTAATAGAGAAAGAAATTAGAAAAGTTGATTTCAAAAGGGTGTCATATGATAATAACCTAAATCAAAAAGAAAAAGATATTTTGAATAGCTTAAAAGCAGATAGAAACATAAGGGTTATGAAGCCGGACAAAGGGGGAGGAATTGTGATCATGGAAAGTATAGAATATGATTCCAGAATGTATAAAATATTGTGGGATGAGAACAAATATGAGCCTGTGTCAAAAAATGAGATAAATATAGCCTACAATAGAATTGATACGAATTTGTATGATATGATGGTGGAAGGACTAATTGACCTAGAAACCTATAATTTTTTAAAAGTGGACAAGCCTAAGGTACCTGCCATCTTTGGGATCCCCAAAATACACAAAAATGAATGTGATCCCCCTTTGAGACCAATAGTGGCAGCTAATGGTTCTAAAACTAATTCTTTAGCCAAGTTTGTAGATATTAAAACTAAAAACATTTGGCTGCAAAAAGTACATATTTTAAAAGATTCATGGGACCTATTATACACCATGGGAGACACGACTGGAATTGAGGGGCTCATTTTTGTTACTATAGACGTAATATACCTTTTTCCATCTATCCCACATGGGGAAGGCCTAGAGATGTTTGAGGAAGTAATTTTTGAAAACATGAACATAACCCATAATGACAAGATAGTAAGTAAATGGTTAATGGAGATGATTTTGTACAACAATTTTTTATTTTTTAATGGGGAATTTTTTAGACAGATCCAAGGAGTGGCAATGGGCGCGGCATGCGCCCCCACATATGCTAATTTGGTTTTATCAAAATGGGAGGAAAAATTTGTATTGGAAAGTAAATACAAATCCTTCATGACAGTCTACCGTAGGTTTTTGGATGACATAATTATTTTTTGGAATGGGGGAGAAGACAAACTCCAGGAGTTTTTAGTATATTTGAATAATACTTGTAGTTTTTTAAAGTTCACTTGGAAAGTGACATATAATTCGGTGCAATATCTGGACTTAGAAATATATAAGGAACAAGGACATTTAGAAACCAAAATATACAGAAAAGCCACATATTGTAATTCTTTTCTCCATTTTGATAGTGCCCACCCTATACATGTAAAGAAGAATATAATAAAAGGGCAGTTTGTGAGAGGAAGTAAAATGACTAGTAAGAATCAGGACTTCCTCTTAGAATGTGATTTACTGGAGAGTATGTTCCAAGAAAGGGGCTATCCAAACAAATTGATTAAAGAAATAAGAAAAGAGGTTTCTTTAGGAAGAGAAGGCAGATTTGCACCCATTATTAAAAAAGATAAAGTAATAGACAATTTAAATGAACCAAGTAAAGAAAACAAACAAGAAAACTTTGACTTAGCTTTAATTTTAGAATACAATACATTCAACAATAAAATAAGAAGGATTTTTAACAAGGAATGGGATAGGTTTATAGAGCTAACAGAATTAGACCTAGGAATTAATAGGGTGCCCAAGGTAGTGTTTAAAAATTCTTTAACTATAAAAAATTTACTAGAAAACAAATACACCGTGGTACCACTAGATAGAAGGAGAAAGGGAACCTATAAGTGTGGTAGGTGTGCACAATGTGCAAATATTTCTAACACCAATACTATCTACATCAATAGTAGAAATAAGACCATAACTAATAAGTATTTCTATAATTGTGATTCCATAGGTTTAGTTTACCTTAGCATGTGTAATGTATGTCAATCCTTCTATATAGGGAAAACTGAGAGGAAATTAAAGAGAAGAATATTTGAGCATTTAAATGATATAAAAAATTGTAAAGAAACGAATGCCCTATATAAGCACACTAGAATGTGTGAGAAAGCTAGTTTTAGTTTCACGGTTTTAGAGCACACAGAAAAAGACATAAGAGGAGGGCCCTGGGAAGAAAGGTTAGAATACCGTGAATTGTGGTGGCAAGTGTCACTAGAAGCAAACAAAACCCCAGGCCTAAATGAATATATTAGTATAGCCCCCATATTAAAATTAAGAGCAGCGAAATTATGAATAGATTTAATTATTAATTTTTAATTAGATATTTGTATATTTCTTTTTTTGGTCATCCATACACCTTGTGTGAGTAAAAGAAGTGAAACTGCCTGAATCATAGCATTTTTTTACATAATTTTATATAATATTTAAGAGATTTTTAAGATGTGAGACAGATTCTTTTTGAAGAATTGTTCCATTATATGTAATTTTAACAAATTGCCACTAGAGGGTATGGTTACTTCTTTTTCATTTACTTTTAGAATTAACAAAATGTCTCTATTTTATACTATCATTACTATTTTATAATTAATTTCAATGCAAATGTATAACAACTGTTCAATGTTAACCTAATTGAAAGTAAGGAAATTAATGTGTTTATAACAAGAAGTTTTTAACAGAAATTACCCTTATTTAAAATGGTTTTAAATGTTTTAACTTTAAATTCTATTGATTGATAATTTATTAATTGATTTATTTGATCAATTAGTGTGTGTGTATATATACAAAGAAAGGTTGGGGTTAGAGTGTTGATCTGATGAAGTCAGTTATATGACGAAAACATATTGGGAGAATTGCATTAATAGTGGATGTGGAGTGTACTTTTAATCTGTGCCAGTCTGCTTGATGTGCGTTTTGGAACTTTATACAATAAATTTGTGGTGAGCCAACAAACTTTCCTGGATTTCTATACCTTTTTGGACTCCAAAACCATGTTATGTACAAGGTTATAAACTATTTCAGCTTAAAGCTTACACAATGGCAAACTCAACTGCATTAATATTTGCTCTCTGTGTAGTGCAGGTAAATAGATATTAACTGTTGTTTTTATGATATTAATTTATATAGATATAACTCACATTTTTCTAAATATCTCAACAACTAAGTAACACAGACAGAACTCCATAGCCTCATATGAAAGCTGTCTGTTAGGTGAATAAAATGGTGCTGTGACAGTATGTGTGCAAATTGATTGGTTGTTGCGATATTGTAAGTTGTTTACAAAATATTACAAATGTAATAGTTACTGTGTCTACTGTGACTTTTAAAATTCAGTTTAAGACATAGAACCTAAAGAATACTGCCACTATAAAAATAGTTTGTGCTGAAGAGTTTGGCATTTAGACTTCTTTAATAATCCCATATGGTTCCAGAGATATGAACATTTGTTTTACATATGCGGACATAATTTGATTCTGTCAAAAGGCTTAGGCTCTGCCTGTTGGAAATTATAGTGTAAACTTCCTGAGCTCCATTGGAATGAATGAGTTAAGAACAGGCTAACCTGCAGGGAACAAGAAGGAAAGACACTCTGCCATAGGAATGAAGTTTTCTACCTCTCAACAGGCTTTCTCTAGAAACCAATAAGGTGGTAAGAAGATATGGTTCTAAATATTTCAGGGACTTTTCCAAGATTCGTGTGGGGATAATTCCTCCAGAGACTGAGGAGGAACCTTCAGTGGAAGATATCGCCCCAGAAGCAGATGGGGTCTGCAGAATCAGGGCTTCAGAGAATCCTCCTCTGATGGGACCTATCAGCACTCCTGAACCATTGCCTGACTGCCCGCTTCTGGAGGCAGTCAGGGGTCATTTCTCTTTACACCTAGATGCCTGGGCAGAAATCACAAAAAATTCTTGGGTGCTAAGAATCATATCTAGAGGTTATTACATAACTGTTTCACTTCCTAATCATTTCCAGAATAAGAAACTTCCGAACGTTCCACCCAGTCAAACCAAAGATGCAGCTCAGGAGATACAAAAGCTGCTGCAGAAAAGAGTCATCAAAGAGATCTCTCCCGACCAAATAGGATTCAGAACCAACTCCTGCTTCTTTTAGTGCTAAAGAAAACAGGAGACCTAACACCTATTTTGGATCTAAGCAACTTAAGCCTATTTGTAAAGAAGACAGTTATGAATGGTCACAGTTCAGGTCATTCTGCCTCTGTTGCACAAGGACGATTGGATGTGCTCTATAGATCTCCAGGACGTGTACTATCACATCAAAATAGACAAGTGATCCAGGGGACATCTACGCTTTTGGCTGGGAGCCAATCATTACCATTTTAGAGTACTGCCCTTTGGGCTCACCACAGCCACCAGGGTGTTTACCAAATGCATGACCTTAGTAGTAGCTCACTTGAGACTCGAGGGGGTTTTGGGTGTTTCTGTATCTTGGAAATTGGCTCATTTCCCATAAAAACTCGCTCCGATCTCAAATGTCATATTCGCTGGTTGCTTCAGTCCAATTATGCCGATCTGTTTCTGGGTAAGATCTTTTACCCTTATGACCATGGACACTTCCCAACTGGGTGGGGGAGGCATTTCTTGGGAAAGATGGTCCAAGGCGCATTGTCCCCTCTGGAGGCCAAGTTGCATATCAATGTCCTAGAGATGAGAGCTGTACTTCTAATGTTGCAAGCATTTGCAATCCAAACAGACAACATGTCGGTAGTCTGGTATACCGACAAGCAAGGAGGAATCCAATATTACCCCCTATGCAGACAAGTCATGAGAGTTTGGGAACGGGCAATTGCTTCAGACCAACAAATTGGCAGACAGGCTCAGCAGATTCATTCTGATACCACATGAGTGGTCCCTCAATCAGTAGTGAATATGATCTTCGACTGCTGGGGCCAGCTTTGCTGCAACCTATTTGCCTCCACCCTCAACAAGTGTAGCAAGTATTTTGCTCTGATCCTTCACCAGGGGAGTCATAAAGGGATGCTCCATTACATATGGCCCCCGGGTCTCCTGTACACTTACACTCCTTTTCCTCTGATTCTGAAGTCTTTACAGAAAGCAAGCAGGTTGAAGAGCTCAGTCATCCTCATTGTCCCCTTCTGGCCTTGACAGGTATGGTCCGCCCTTCCTGTGGTCTCACTTGAAGTATCGGCCATGGATCCTGGAGCCCACTCAGGATCTCCTGTCCTATTCATCCAAAATTCAACACTCCAGTATCCACGCACTCAAACTAACAGCATGGTCTCTCCACTTCCAGTAATAGTCTAGGCTTGCTTCCCCAGTTTGTGAGATTATCTTAGCCTTTCGGAAGGCTTTTGCTAAGAACGTTTACAAGAGCAAATGGAAAAGATACTCTCTGTGGGTTTCCAACTAGAATATCAACCCATTTTCAGCACCTACTTCAGCCATTTTTTCTCTAACAACTCTTTTTAAAGAAAAGGCTTTTTTTTTCTACTGTTAAACGTCAGTTGGCAATCTCCAGTTTCCACTCTGGGAATAAATCCCTTTCTCTGGCTATGACAAGACTGTGTAAAGTCTTCATGAAGGGCCCCAATAAAAGATTTCTCTCCTCCTTGGGAACCATCAGACATATGTAATATGAAATTTGTGTCCTGGAAAACCATCTTTTTAACAGCTATTTCTTCAGCAAAAAGAATTTCCGAGCTTCATGCTTTATCAGGTAAGCCTCCTTATATTATCTTTCATAAGGATAGAGTATCCTTTCTTTCTTCGTAAAGTGGCTGCTGAGACTAACATTAGTCAGTCCATACAATTACAAGTAAGGGGGAATACCTCCTTGATCTACACAGACAATTGCATTTTTACCTTCACAGGACAAAGCAGATCAGGAAATTTCAATCAATTGTTTGTATCCTTTTCCTATAGCCACCTGGGCCAAGCAGTGTCTAAACTTGCTCTAGCCAAATAGATTAGTGATTGCATCTCATTAGTCTGTTCTCAAAAAGGATTAGAGTTGCCGCAACCTCCCAGAGCTCACTCCGCTCAGTCTTTGGCTACTTCATCTGCTTTCTCATCAAGGACTTCCTTCCATTCTGTCCCTTCTTTGAGGGAGAATAAAAAGAGACAACATCAGATTTAGAAGTTATGTACTTACCATAACTTGGCATCTATGTTGTCCATTTTCATTCTTCCTCACTTTCCCTCCCATCCATCCCCAGCCTTGTCTCTTGTAGGAGTACCTGGTACACAGTACTGGAACCTATCAGTTCCAGGTTTGAGCCCTGACTGTTCTTCTATAACTTTTCTGACTCTCTTATAACTTGGGGCTCTATCAGAGGAGCTAGGGGGAGAACAGAGCATTATTGTTAGAGGGAGGAGCTCGAGATTACAATTCGAAGTCTCTGGTAGGCAGCCAGTCTGATCCAAACCCATCTGTGAGGAATAATGAAAATGGACAACACAGATGCCAAGTTGTGGTAAGTACATAACTTCTAATTGTTGAGCCTCATTTGCATCTGACCCTGGCATAATTAAGTCTTTTTGTAAATATTTCCATTTGTGCTTTTTCTTGAGTTCCATGTTCCTCTGCTTTATACAAACTTTCATAAAATTTCTGAAATATCGCTAATAACTCTACAGCATCTCTGGTTATTTTTTATTGTTATAGGCTCCCTTAGTATAGCAACAACCCTAAGTCATTGTGCTAAACATTTTTGTGCTCTGGAGTTATTAAAAAAAAGTTACTTAACAGCAATCTTTCTAAACCCATGCATATTATCCAAATACTCCCTTATTTTCTCTTTAGCACTCTGCTGTTATGCGCTTCTTGTTATGTGAGACTCCCCTTATTCTGCAGTACATTAACCTTTGTTAACCCCTGTAAATAATTCTTGTTACTTCTTGACCATATCGTTTTGTTTTATTTTATTTTTACCCTATTTTTAAACTCCACTTGCATCTTATCCCACTGACCAACTATAACATTTGAAGGAATTTCTGTCTTCCCTAATAACTGGTGAATAATTTCCGCTACCCGTTCCTTAAATTCTACTCTTTTAGGAGGTCTCATTTTTACTTCATTACCCCACATTTTTATTTTAGCTGCTTTTGGCACATTATCTGAAATAGTTATTAGATGCATGTCGAAGCTTTCAGTTTTTTTATTTATTTATTAATTTTATTTTTTTATTTTACATTTGTTTACCAGGAAAGTCCGACTGGGATAAGACCCATTTTCAGTGGAGACCCGGGGAGAAAAGCTCCACATATAGAGATTATACATAATTTATGCAAGAAAGTATAAAAAAATATACAAGACATACAGTACACCAGAAATTACATTCTATGTTGTTGTAGCTGACATTTGTATTATACAGTCATGGGATAGAATTCTTTATTGTAGTGTAGACATTGTAGTTTCTCAAAGTAAGCTAATGAAGGGTTTGTAGGGGGAAATTGGATAGAAAAGGATGAGATTAGAGATTATGTAGACATGAGAGAGCATAGATTATGAGGTGGTCTGGGAAGAAAAAGTATGACCAGAAACTCTTAAAAGTAGTTAGCCAGGAGTAGGACAGGAACAAAGCCAGGTGTCATTAAGATCATGTTTAAGAATCTTTTTGAGTTGCTTGGTATTTGTGTTGGTTCTGATGCCACAAGGTAGTGAATTCTACCTTATTGCTACATGATGATAAAATAGGGAGTCACCTGCTGCATTAGTAGATCTGGACACTTGTAGTAGAGATTTATTTGTTGGGGGAAGACTTTGGTTTGTGGTGTAGGGCTGGAGAATATTTAGAAGGGCAGGATTTTGTCAGGTTGATACTAGTTTGTGTGCTAGGGTTAATTGGTTGTAGGACAGAAGTTGTGACACAAGGGAAATCCTGCCAGTCTGGCTATCTGGAATTTTGTAAATAATTATGTAATTTGAGAATATTAATATGATTTATATAGAAATGTAACAAAAGGAGACACTGCCAGCCCAGCTATCTGGGATTTTGTAAACAGTTATATGTCATTTGTGAATACCAGCATGATGCAATTACTTGTGTTACCAAATGTATTAGAACTATATGTTATGTGTATATTAAACTACTAGTACAGAAGTGTATGTTGAGCAGGGTTTGTACAGTACTAAGCTTCAAGGATGTGTCCACAGTGTACCCTACTGGAAAATAACAGAAATGTATATAAACTATATATCTGTGCAGATGTATATGTTTTAATAGTAGAAACTGGAACATACAGAGTTAACTTGCAAAACTTCAAAAAAATAAGTTGAAATTAAATTGTTTTATGATTGTACTATAAAAATTAGTTTCAGTGCAGTAAGGAGACAGGATGCCTAGAACTAGGGTGCCTTCTGCATTGTTTTATAAGTGTTTTATGTCTTCTAGCAACTGCAAACATCTGAAGGCTATATATTTTTCACAAGGAGATGTCAGATGCTACAGTGGGGGGGGGTTTAACTTGAAAATTATCATTACCAACATGGCAGATAGATGCTCCACACCAGTGGTCACCCCCTCATTGGTCAGGTCTGACCATAAGCAAATCACCTTTGACATCCACATCCCACCCCCAGTAAGGAAACCTCCTTAAAAAACTTCTCCAAAGCAAATTTCGTGCTACTGAAGTCAGAAGTGACAAACTTCACAACACCCACGCAGACGGGATCTGGAGGTTCGACTGCAGAATCCTACACTAAGGCACTGTATGAGCACATCCACTCGTGCATGAATCCTGCCATCCCAAATAGAACCAAGATGCTCTTCTCCAAAAAAAGGAAGCCAATCTGGTGGTCCCCTGCTATAAACAAACTATACAACAGAAGGAAGAAACTGTTGCAGAAAAGAAGAAAATCCCAGGATGCAAAAAAACTACCTCACCAGCCTTAGTAAGAAGCTGAGATCCCTCCTAAAATCCTCAAAAGCTAGTTAAGAAAGTAAAATTGCCAAAGATTCCAAAGACAACCACAAGGCATTCTATAGTTATGTCAAGAATCTAAATGGCAATGTTCAGATCTGCTCTGAGCTACAACAGAATGGCATTAAATACACTGATCCCAAGGATATTGCCAATATCCTGGCAGATCGATTTAGTGCCAAGTTCACCCCCCCCCTGTCTCCCCCTAAAGGGCTCATATCAATACCAAAATATTGCCAAATTCTGATAATCACGGCCACACGGGTAGAGACCGCACTCTCCAAAGCTAAGAATACAGCAACCATGGGACCAGATGACATCCCAGGCTGTGTACTACATGAACTACAAAATGAACTGGCACCTCATCTAAGTGTCATGTTTAATCATAGCCTCACCTCAGGCTTCGTGCCCACTGAGTGGCGCACAGCTACAGTTATCCCGCTCCACAAGGGAGGATCCACCATGGATCCTGGGAACTACCGTCCCATCAGTCTGACAAGCCTGATCTGCAAGGGCATGGAACACATTATCATGGAACTCATAAACAAAGACATTGGCAACCTTCAAACACTGGACCCATCCCAGTTTGGGTTTGTGAAGGGCCGATCTTGTCTCCTGAATCTGATTGACTTCTTTGAATCAGTCTCCAGAGGGTAAGGTGGTCCACACAGCCTGTCTGGACCTCGCCAAGGCCTTCGACACCATCCCCCACTCTGAAATCATAGATAAACTTACTAAGCTGGGCATAAATCCCTACGTCACTCGATGGGTTGCCAACTGGCTTACCAACAGAACCCAGACTGTAAAAGTAGCCAACTCCAAATCCAGCTCCAGACAAGTGACAAGTGGAGTACCTCAGGGTTCAGTCCTGGGACCACTCTTGTTTGGCATCTACTTCTCTGAAGTACAGGCCATCACTAAGGGACTCTGGCTAACAAAGTTTGCAGATGACTGCAAACTGGAAGCCATTATTGAATCCCCAAAAGATGTGGATATTCTACAAAAGGGCCTTACAGAAACAGATGCCTGGTGCCAGAGCCATGGGCTCAAGCTTAATGCCAAGAAATGTATAGTTATCCCCTTTGGAAAAAAACATGTACCCATGAATTACCACATAGGTGGCAGGACGCTAAACATCGAAAGTGTGATGAGAGACTTAGGGACACAGGTGAACAGTGGTCTCACTTTCGATAACCACATTGCCACAACAGTCAGGAAATCCTTCTATGTGGCACACCTCATCACTAAGGGCTTTTCATCCAGAAAAAATGAGGTCACTGTCCCACTGTGCTCATCCCTCATTAGACCCATTATAGAGTATAATGCCCCATTTGATATGTACCTCACAAGACATCTGCAACAGCTGGAAAGACCACAGAAATACCTCACTAAAAGAATCACAGGTCTAAAGCAGATGCCATATGCTGACCGTCTAAAAAAGATCCAGCTATATCTGTGGCATATTGTCTACTCAGAGGCGATATCTGCTTAACATACAAGGTCATGTCAAACCCTGAACTGTTGGACATGCTCCAGTTAAAGAAATCCCAATCCCTCAGAGCCACACGCTCCAGGGATCTAAACCTTGTTATCACAATGAACAAAACATGCTGGAGGGATAGGTTCCTGACTCAGAGACTCCCCATACTCTGGAACAGACTGCCCATACATGTCAAGCAGAGCGCCTCATTGGCCCTCTTCAAAAGGAACCTTGATGATTAGATGGGAGATAGGAAATTCACCCCAGGGATCATGTCAGTCGCCCTGCTAGACAGGGGCCCAGAGAAGTAAATATTGTGGGAAGAAATATCCAGGGAATTGTTATGGCTAGGCTTGCATAGGCCCTAGGGCCGATAGATTAGTACCAACCTATGAACCTATTAAAGCCAGGTGACAAAATGTGATGTCATTCCAAGCTAACCCATCAGTAATATTTGATATAAATTTAAGAACTCTGTCAGACAGAGACTGTGCATTTTGTATTTTGTCTTGAACTAGCTAGAACATCCACTCATCAGCACTACATCTGCACTTGCCTTGCTGTACATTTCTAGGGCATAGTAACTCTTTTTAGAAATAGTAATATAGTAAAGATTAGTTTAGATGTTTTCTGTATTTATTTGAGACTGTCCTGCAGTGTTGATTTAAATATTTCTTGTGATTTTGAACTCTGAAGTTACTGTGTTGATTTACTGAGTATTGTCTTGTTCTTTTATTATTAAGTATATTTAAATCTGTGTTTGTGGCTGATATTTGTGAGAGATATTTAAGCTCTTAGCATGCTTGCATATCTGTTTGGTGGCACTGTACAGGCCACTCCTAATAGTCTGGCGCTTGGTCAAAACTACCATTTAGATTATTAGTAACATTGCACAGTAGGATTGGACACCCTTTGTTAAGGGCCTTAAAAGTAGCTGATAAGGGGTTCTGGTGGCAGTGATAACTACCTTATCATCTGGGCAGAAGGGGGCATAGCTAGTAAACCTGTGCCAGCCTTTCCCAGGTGTGTGCCTGTGTATAAATCAAATCTCAAAGTAAGTGTGTGTGTGTGTGTGTGTGTGTGTGTGTGTGTGTGTGTGTGTGTGTGTGTGTGTGTGTGTGTGTGTGTGTGTCAGCTACTTGGGCAGGGACACAAAGCACTGGTTGGACAGAGAGAGTGTTGGGAGGATTTGGCTTGGAACCCTAGCTAAGGACTCAGCTGTATAGCTGTGCCAGTAGAGAGTCTTATTGGGGAAAGAGGGAGAAACCAGCCCCAGTCTGACTGTGATCTCTGTGTGCTCTTAAGGGAAATTGCACTTTACTGTGTGTGTACTTCTCATCCTCCCAGTGTGTACGTCCCCCACTGTTGCCAGTGGTGAGGATTGAGGCTCCTTGATTACTGGGCCAGTACAGGGGTGTTGCAGGAGTTCTAAGCAGGAGAGTTTTTAAGGAGTGACAGTGGGTGGGTATGATATGTGCAGTCAGTTGCAAATTTAGCTTTTTTATTATAGCATGTTTCAAGTTTAATTAAACCTGTCTTTTTAAGACTAGTGAGAATTGGGGAAGCATACATAAGTATTGATAGAAGATGTATTCTAGCAATGGCAACCCTAGAGGTGTTAGATACTTTTTATTTCTGTAAAGAATAGCCCTTTTTTTGTGAACTTTGTTTGTGCCATATGTAGGTAAAATCTTAGGTTATCTATTATTATTCCTGGTAGTTTTGTTTGTGAATCAGCATTAATTTTAGTATTATTCCTAGCTGTAATATAGAAGGTGCTGGGGGTGGGAATCTTGTAGGTTGGAAGATCATGAGTTTTGTTTTATTGGGGTTGAGTATGAGCTGATGGTTAGAGAGCCATAGCTCGGTATCTGAGAATGATTTTTGGGTTGTATCATGGAGGTGTTGCAGGTTATTAGCAGCGCATATGTGTGTGTCATCTGCATATTGGATAGTAGAAGCCAGTAGGATAGCACTATGGAGGTTATTTGTAAAAAATACTGAAGAGTAGCAGCCCAGGAATTGAGCCTTGAGGTACTCCTAGTGTGACAGGAAGAGGGGGGATAGGACATTAAGCCATTTTACAGATTGTTGGTAGTCTTATAGATAGCTTCGAGAGCACTGAAGTGCAGAGGGGCTTAGGTTCATTTTGGAGAGTGTATTCAATAGTTTGAGGTAGGAGACCGTATCAAAGGCCTTAGACATGTCAGACACAGCAGAGACTATTTTACCATTGTTTCTGTGCTGGTTGATGGTATTGGTGAAACTGAGGAGTGCAGTTGTGGTACTATGGTGGGCCCTATAGCCATGTTGACATGTTGCAGGCATGTTGTAAGATAGTGAATCAGTTGGGAGTGAATACATCTTTGAGGAGTTTAGATAATGGAGAGAGAATAGAAACTGCTCTGTAAGTTGGTCAGCTCTGGAATTTCCAACTTTGTGTAAGAGGATAATGTGTGCGATTTTCCATATTGCTGGGACATGATGATCCGCTATGGACCTGTTAATAAGGATTGACACTGGATAAGATATGTTTTCAGCTTCTAGTTTTAAATAGTTGGCTGATTGCTTGTCAGCTGCAATTAAAGAAGGTTTGAGTTTAAGTAGTTTCTTAATGGTATCTGTGGGAGCAGGCTGAAAGGAGTAGGAGTTGTAGTTAATATTAAGAGGTTTGGAGGCTAGTGATGGTTTTGTGGAATTACTTTTAATTTGAGATAATATACTTTCAGTGAAGTATTTATTGAATTCTTCTATAACAGTGGTAGGAGAGTGTGTTAAGTTGGGGGAAGGGGTAGTGGAATGTCCTGGGTATAGAATGGCATTCATGATATTCCAAAATTGTTGGGGCTTATGCTGGTGTTTATGTTGAAGGTTATAGAAGTTGTTCTTTTTATCTATGTTGATTTGGTGTTTAGCCTTGTTTCTAATTTGCTGGTATGCAATGCGGTTGATTTGGGTTTTAAAAGTAAACCATGTTCGCCAAGTTTTGCCTGTTTTCCTAAGGAACATTCTGGTGTCATTAGTAAGCCGTGGTGTGTATGTGGCCTTTATATGACTTGACCTGAGGGGGCCAATTTGTTTAGAATTTCAAGGAAGGTGTTGAAATCTACTGCAGCATCAAGGGGCAGTTTTTTAGTAGTGATCAGTTATATTTTATTAAGGTATTGATTAGGTCTTGGGGGTTAAAGTTTTTTTTTACTGCAGATTTGGCAGAAGGTAGCGAGCTTGACAGTATTTGTTTCTTCTCAGTAGATAGGTTGGCATATGGTCACTAAGGCTGTCGGGTAAACAGCCACTAATTTGATAATTCTGAGGTTTGTTGGTTAGTGTCCAATCCAGTACAGATTGACGGTTGGAGTTTTTATCTATTCACGTTGGAGTTTGAATGAGTTGTGTGAAGCCGTAGAGGTTGATGTGATTGCTAGGGTTACGTGAATTACAAGTTGTCCAGTCTGTATTAAAGTCACCCATAATGATAGTTTCTTGGGCTATGGAATTTGATATAGACTGGATGATGTGCTCTATAGTAGAGATGCTATTTCCAGGTGGGACATAGGTAGCTAGAATGGATATGAATTTGTTTTGGTTAGGCTGAACTTTAGTAGGTAGGATTTCTGTGTTTTTGAGTTTGTCTGTGTTTAGGCTTTGTGGAAAAAGTGAGAGACTTCTCTTAAATAAGATGACTGCCCCCTCCACTTCTTTTTACTTTTCTGTCTGCTCTTATAATGTTGTAACCAGGTGGTGTAATTTTGCTGTCAGTAATGTGAGCTTTTATCCAAGTTTCTGTTAAAACAGCAATATCGGGGATATGATGAGAGAGAGTGGTGTGTAATTCTTGAACTTTGGCTATGCTTCGCAGGTTTAGATTTAGGATTAGTATTTCGGAGCCTTTTTGTGATAGATTAGTTGTATCTTGTATTTGAGAGGGTGGTGAGGAGGTATTCTGGGGGCCAGGGATTGGGTGACTGTCTCCACTTATAATACGTTTGGCAGCTATGGTACTAGTCTTTGGAGGAATGTTAATATATGCTTATGAAACTTAAAAGGGGTATTTTTTTTTTTTTTTGGTTTGGTTTAATATGGTGTAGTCTGTATGAGGTGTGATGGAGATCTGCTACCTTTAAATGGATGAGGATATTAAGATGGAGTAGTCAGTTTGGTGAGTAAGCTGAGTTTACCAGGAAAGTAAATAATGTGGGAAGAAATAGCCAGGGAATTGTTATGGCTAGGCTTGTATAGGCCCTAGGGCTGATAGCCTAGTACCAACCTATGGTGTGGAGAAAAGGTAGATGTAGTTTTGTGAAAAGTGTGAGGGGAGACTATTTGTGAATGGTATTTTAAGTGACCAGCAGATGTTAGAGTAATATGTAATGCATTGATAGCATTTTGTAAAGGCTAAAGGGTACATATTGGTTACAGGTTAATGTATGTGTTGTAATGGATGGGTGTTAGTTAGTGTGGAAAAGTGAGATATTTTATAATTGGAAATTGTATAGGTGGTGAGTGGTAGATAAGTGAGTGGAAGTGATTAGGTTTAGAATAAATTTGAATGATTTGGGGGTGGGGGCGATGGGGCAGGGTAAGGGAGCCCAAGCGTAGCGGGGGTGGAATGGAGCAGGTAGAGCCAAGTTCTATAGCCTGAGTGAGCCGTCACTGTAACATAGGACAGTCTACCTACAACAGAATGTATAGTACAAGGTATTACTACGGTATAGCAGCTGAGTGCCTGAGAACTATAAGGAATTGCATTGCATCCCAGTATAATAAGCAGTTAGTTTGCTGTTATTAATTTTTAAAATACAGCAGTAGGAACACAGCTGATAAAGCACAGTATCTTCCTTTAAAAACTGTGATAACTACACAATAGTTTCAATAATATGAGCTAAATGGTCAGTAAAGCCACAATAAAAAAATTAGAAAAAAATTCCACTTAAAACAGTAATGCATAAGCAGAGTTCAGTTTGTTACCAAGACTGGGTGATCAGCATAACCCTTTAAATATATACACATGTAAATGGTGGCATATTTTACTGCTTTTAACAAATAATTAGCATATATTCTGAGAATCCTTGGATTTCTAGAGAAAAAAAAACATTTAACAGAGCATACATGGAGGGCAAAACAGGGCACAGAACAGGCTGGATTAGTTTAAAAATGGTGCCAGTCTGAGTTTGGGTGTATTTGAAATGTTCTGCTAGCTTGTGATTGCAATTTCTGCAGGAGGGGTGAGGTGATATTCACCAATTGGGAGAGTGAAATGACAGTTACACTGCTACTGGATTTTACACTCCTTAGAGAAAAGTAAAAGTGAATGAGAGAGAACAAGGTAAGAAGGTCTGGCAGTAGAGCAGCTAGAAAAAAGGAGATTTTATGACTGAGCGAGTAGAGTTCAGCAAATTCAGAAGAAGACAGCAGTAGAAGCAGTGAGGTACAAAAGGGGAAGGCAAAAAATTAAATAACTGCAGAGCCAAGTTCTATGACTGCACAGCAAGGAACAGTCAGTCACTTAGACTACCAGGTACTGTGGAAAGTATCAATGCAGCTGACCATTTTGTAGAGTAGGAATTCTTAGATAAAGAGAAACAGTATGCTAGGAGCGAGTATGGTGTGGGAGAAATATGGACAAGTGTGTTGGGGAAGGATTGCAAACTAGAAAATATTGGGCTTAGAGAGATCTGGGGTGGGGGTTGTGGTTACCAGTAGTGTGCACTCCCTGAACACATTCTAATGAAATTTACAGTCGTAGAAGAGTTAAAGCATTAACATACACTGTAATGTTGCCTTTAAGTAAACTGGCCATAGGCATTTGCAGATGTAGCTTGCTGGTTGAGAACTTCTATAGGGATGCCTCACAGTGTTTGTATTAACTGAGAACTGTAAATGAGGCAGGGGGGGGGGGGAGTTTTGGAAAAGCTAACGAGGAGTGCTAGAGGAAGTAGGACTGTATTTATAATTAGTGAAATATAAGAAAGGAGTGGAAGAGAAATAGGTAACACATCCTAATAACGCTATAGTTACCAAGTTAAATTGAAAACACTAAGCAGTAATTTAACACTAAAAAATATGTTCAAACAAATACAACAAGCATATAGGCATACATACAGTGCTCACCAAGATTAATGTACAGTATCCAGCTTGGCGTGGGTGAGCTGTCACTGTAACGTAGTCTACCTACAACAGAATCTATAGTACAAGGTATTACTACACTATAGTAGCCGAGTGCGAACTATAAGGAATTGCATTGCATCCCAGTTTAAGCATATAGTGAGCAGTTAAATTAGTTCGCTATTAATTTTTAAAATACAGCAGTAGAAACACAGCTGATAAAGTACAGTATCTTCCTTTTAAAACCGTGATAATTACACAATAGCTTCAATAATATGAGCTAAATGGTCGGCATTGTTTTACAACAGTACTCCCCCCCGATGCACAATAGGAAGGCCTGCCCAAACCTCACCCAACAGTCTGCACATGGCCATTTCTTTTTCACTATACTTGAATAAACATAGGATGGTTTGGCAGTCCGCATGAATTTTCATCCGGTATTTCCTTGATAAAATTTGATGGTACCAGGGATGACCTTATAAAATTACAACTTGTAGTGCCAAACCTTTAAAATCAAAGGAGAAGTTACTTTTTTAACCCTCCCATTTATGCCAAACCGTGTTCATGTTTATTCAAGTATAATTTTCTATTGATGTACATGGGGGGTGCAGGGGGGCTTGCTGACTATTTTACAGAGTAGGAATTCTTAGATAAAGAGAAACCGTATGCTAGGAAGCGAGTATGGTGTGGGAGAAATATGTGCAAGTGTATTCGGGAAGGAGAAGACTGTGTAAAACAGTGATTGCAAACTAGAAAATATTGGGCTTAGAGAGATCTGGGGTGGGGGTTAGTGTGCACTCCCTGAACACATTCTAATTAAATTTACAATCTTAGAAGGGTTAAAGCATTGACATACAGTGTAATGTTGCCTTTAAGGGATTCCTCACAGTGTTTGTTTTATCTGTGAAATGGAGGACACACTATGGAAGATGCCAAAACAGGACACACATCAGGCTAGAGTAGTTTAAAAAATTAAATGCACATATCCCTGTGAAATATAATTTCTGTCTAGTCTAGTGCAATTGCACCTTTGTGGATAATATGTACATTTTCTCAGAATTTCTACAAATTAATTAGTCTTCCAGACCAAATCTTTTCATAAATGTTTTCAGAAATCTATCTTCTTTTGTTATATTTTCCCTTGTAGATCCCCCAGATTCATCCCTGCTGCTGTGAATCATATTCTAGTATCCACCTATAAGTAATATTCCTTATTGAAAGTTGATTATTTCTGCCAAAATTTTCTTAAGCACCATAATATCAGTTTTATGTGTAATATAAATATGTGCCAGTAGTCCCTTACCAGCACAAATTTGTCATTATCTGTTTTTTTTTCCTTTTCTGTCACTATTGGAGCTCCTCTGTCAGTTAGTGTAAGCGGTGCCTTTTTCTTTGTCCCTGATACTCTGCTGACTGTCCCTCCTGAAATCCTTCTTTATCAAGTTCACATGCTCACTTCTTTCCAAATGTGTCTCTTGTAGAATTGCTATTTTCAGTCTGCATTTCTTAATGTAATCCAGTACTCTCTCTTTTTTGTGTATACCTGTGAGGCTATTAAGGATTCCAAAATAATGTGTGTAGTGTATCCATTGTTATAAAAAGTTGTTGTTCCCAGCTATTAAATATGGCAGCTTTTTCAAATGTCTATGTCCAGCTTTCATGTTACATGCACAAATTAATGTTTGTCAGGTTCGTCCTTTATACAGTTGTTTCTCGTCACCTCCATTTGAATCTGTGTCACACCGTACAAGACTTTTTGTTTTAATGAAAATCCTCAAATAAAAAACAAGTCCCCCTAACACCCCCATAATCTATTAACTTAAAACAAACAAGCAGTACTATGTATATATTCAAATAATGTTTAACCCTCCTGATAGGAACAATTATCCCAAATTAACAGAGGCAAACGCAAGCATTAACTAACCTAAAATTATGGTTATCCAAGCTAAGAGGCATGTTCATAGGTTCATACTAGGCTATCTGCCCTAGGGCATTTATAAGCCTAGCCAGAGTGTGTTTGGCTTTTGCCACCCATTTTAAATTAATTTTGCTATGCCCTTTTTCGAGGTTAGTATACTGTGCCTCTGTCTAACAGTGACACAGAAGTGATACCCGGGGTAAACCTACGATCTCCCATCCACTCATCAAGATTCCTCTTGAAGAGAGTCAATGAGGGATTCTGCCTAACCTGGACTGGGATTTTATTCCAGAGTGAAGGGAGCCTCTGGGTTATGAATCTGTCCCTCCAGCATGTCCTGTTTAGTTCAGTGCTGTGGTTCAAGTCTCTCGAGCATGTAACTCGATGGGATTTTGATTTTCTAAGGTGCAGCATGTCCATTAATTCCGGGTTGGATATGGCTTTATACGTCAGGCACAGATCGCCTCTGAGCAGGCGGTATGCCACTGAGTAGAGCTGGAGTTTCTTTAACCGGGCAGCATATGGCATCTGTTTGAGCCCTTTGATCCTCTTGGTGTGGTACTTTTGGGGTCTTTCCAGTTGCTGCAGGTGTCTGGTAAGGTACATCCCAAAAGGGGCATTGTACTCAATTATGGGCCCGATGAGGGATGAGTAAAGAGGCACGATGACCTCCCCTGATCTAGATGTGAATCCCTTCATGATTAGGTGGGCTATATAAAATGTTTTTCAAACCACTTTGGCCACGTGGTTGTCAAATGAGAGATTGCTATCAACTTGGGTCCCCAGGTCCCTAATTACTTCTTCTGTACTTAATGGATTACCACCTATGTGGTAATTTGTGGGCACTTTGTTTTTGCCAAAGGGGATGACTATACACTTTTTGGCGTTTAGCTTGAGGCCATAGCTCTGACACCAGTTGTCTGTTTCTATGAGGCCCTTTTGGAGGATGGTTGTGTCGGCTGGAGAGTCTATTATGGCGCCCAGTTTGCAGTCATCTGTGAACTTGGTCAGCCACAGTCCTTCCGTGTTGGCCTGTACCTCCGAGAAATATATACCGAACAAGAGAGGTCCCAGGACTGAGCCTTGTGGGACGCCACTTGTAACTGGTTTGGAGTCTGACATGGCTCCAGCAATTCTAATCATATGGGTTCTGTCCTTGAGCCAGTTTGCAACCCATCTAGTGACATAGGGGTTTATATTTAAGCTGGTGAGCTTATCTATAATGCCCGAGTGGGGTATTGTATCGAAGGCTTTTGCGAGGTCCAGGTAGGCTGTGTGGACCACCTTCCCCTCGTCAATGGCCTTGGTGACTGTTTCAAAGAAATCAATCAGGTTTAAGAGGCAGGATCTGCCCTTAACAAAGTCGAACTGGGTAGGATCCAGTGTCTGTAGGTCCCCAATATCTTTATTTATGAGGTCCATGATGATCCTTTCCATAGCTTTGCAGACCAAGCTAGTCAGGCTTATGGGGCGATAGTTTCCAGGATCCGTTGAGGCACCACCTTTGTGGAGAGGGACCACTGTTGCTGTACGCCACTCTTTGGGTACATATCCTGTAGTAAGGCTGAGATTTATTTATTTATTTATTTTATTTTATTTTATTTTACATTTGTTGACCGGGCTAGTCTAACTGGACATAAATATCCGTTTTCAGTAGAGGCCCGGGGAGAAAAGCTCCAGTACAGGCAATAAACAATGATTTATTACATAAAGCATAATATGAGTAAAAACAATACAAGGTAGAATGTAAAATATGTTTCAACACATAGTAAAATAGGAGATGAATTTATACTACATACTACTATAAACTGCTTTTAAAAACAGTAACAGAAACAAATAACACCAAAAAAAGTTAACACAGGCAGATAAAAGATTTCTAGTAAAGCCTAATTCTTAGATATAACTCTAAAACTCTTGAAAGTTATCGTGAGTAGCTCAGTAAGGGGGGAAATGGGGGTAAAAATAGGTGAGTGAGAACATGATTTCAGTCGGGATTTGCACAAGGACACAGCCATTGTGTTGTGAGATGTTCTTTAATGTGTTTTTTGAAAAGAGAGGTAGAGTTTTGATTAGTTATTTCTTGTGGGAGTTGATTCCAGATTTTACCTATGGAATTTGAGAGTAATGCATCCCCAGCTTTATTATGTGATTTAGTTAGAGATACTAGGAGTTTATTAGCAGAACGGAGTGTGGCTAGGTTTTATATGGTATGATCAGTTTTGTAAGGCTAGGGGTAACATCAGGGTAGTAAAGGGTCTTATGAATGATGAGTAGTTGTTGATAGAGTAAGTGGTTATTTAGCTCTAACCAGTTTAGAAGTTTGAGGTTAATACAATGGTGAGTTCGTTGGGGAGTAGCAGTAATGAATCTGGCTATGTTATTGTAGCAGATAGAGAGTTTGGTAGTGTTATTTTTGGATAAGTTAGTGTAGATAGGTGAGGCATAGAAGAGGGTGGAGATAAGGTGTGTTTGAGCAATGGTTTTTCTAGCTTCTGGGGTAAGAAAGGGTTTAATTCTGTAGAGTGTTCCAATTTTTTTGTTGACAGTTTTAATAGTGGTATTAATGTGTTCATCAAAATTTAGATGATTATCAATAGTTACACCTAGCAGTCGAATTGGTCTTATCAGGGTTTATACTGGTTGCATTATTTGAGGAGATAGTAAAGAGAGGTGTGGGAGATTTATGAGTGGGAGTAAAGAGAAGAAGCTTGGTTTTTTTGGGGTTAAGGAGGAGGCAGTGTTGCATGAACCAATTTTCGACATATTGAAAGACTGTTTGGGTGAGGGACTGGAGGGAGGGAATATTTTTAGCAGTGCAGATTAATGTTGAGTCATCAGCATATTGGATGCAGGTGGCTTGTGGTATATTCAGATGTAAGTCATTGATGAATAAAGAAAAAGAAGGGGACCTAGGATTGAACCTTGTGGAACTCCAATATTTACTGGGAGTAAGGAAGATAGGTTATTCTCCCAAAGGACTGCTTGTTGTCTGTTATGGAGATAGCTCCTAAACCACTGTAGTGAGTGTGGGCTAAGAGAATAAAGGTTAAGTTTGTCAAGAAGAATATTGTGGTTAACCATATCAAAGGCTTTGGACAGATCTATAAAAAGTGCTGAGGAGAAGCAATTATTGTTTCTATTATTGTTTATGGAGTCAGAGAAGGAAAGGAGGGCAGTTGTTGTGCTGTGGAATGGTCTAAACCCATGTTGACAGTCGGCTAGAAGTTTGTTTTGAAGAAGGTAGTTAAGAATTTGTTTGTGAACACATATTTCCATAATTTTGGCTAATGGGGAAAGTAAGGCAATAGGACGAAAATTTGAGAGTTCAGTTGATGAACATCCTTTATGTAGGGGAATTATATGAGATATTTTCCATAAGGTGGGGATTGTTCCTTCAGTGATTGTCCTATTTATCAGTATGGGGACTGGATAATTGATAGCTTTAGCAGCTATTTGTAGGTATTCAGATGGGAGTTGGTCAGCAGATGGGGTGCAAGGTTTGAGTTTCTTAAGAAGCTTATAAATAAAAGATGTAGCAACGGGTTGAATTTGAAAGTTCTTAGTCGAGGGTACAGAGGTATTTGGTGAGGATGCAGTTGGTGTAGGTAATGAGTTAGCTAGGGATTGAATGGCTTCTGTGAAATACTTATTAAAGGTATCAGGGATCTGTGTAGCATTGTTGAGGTGAAAGCCTGTAGGGGTAGGAGTAGGTGCATGTCCTGGTTTAAGAAGTTTATTGACGCTTGACCAGAACTTTTGAGGGTTTTTTGACTACTTTGTTGCAGGTGAAGATAATATTCCTTTTTATCTCTAACAGTATCTTTTTTGGTGGCATTTCTTAATTGTTTGAAGAGGAGATGATCAGATGGACATTTAGTAGATCTCCATTTGGCCCAGATTTTATTTCTGAGGATCATTTTATCTTTTGTTTGTTTAGAAAGCCATGGAGCAGCTTTGGATCTTATTCTAGTAGAGTGAAAAGGGGCATGATGATCAAGGATCTGAAGAAAGTTTGTATTAAAGTAGATCACTGCTTTATTTAGTTCAAGGTGAGTTAGTGGTGACCAGTCACAAGCTTGCAATTCAGTAATGAAATTTTCAGGGTTAAAGAACTTTTTTGATCGGGATGTTCTTAGATTATGAGTAAGTGGAATATTCACTTTTTGTCTTGTGACATATGTAAGCATGTGGTCACTGATATTATCAGGAAGGGTTCCTGGAGTGTAACTGCTGGGGTGGTTGTTAATAAGGATCCAATCAAGAGTTGTTTCTTTTCTATTTTGTTTATGGAGTCTAGTAGGAGTTGTTATTAATTGCCTGAACCCATAGAGATTAATATGGTTAGTTGGGTGTTGGTTTGAACAGGTTATCCAGTCAATGTTAAAATCACCAAGTATTATGGTTTCTTGGTGTTGTTGGTTGGAAAGTGAGCTAAGTAAGTTTTCTAGAGTCTGAGTATTTTTACCAGGGGGGGATATATACAAATTAGATAGATTGATTTATTGTTGTTAATCTGGAGTTTGGTAGATAATGATTCAGCTTTGGGGTCTGTTAGTGAAAGTTCATTATGGATGGTAAGTTGGAGATTGGATTTATAGAAGATGGCTATACCACCACCTTTCTTAGTTTTACGGTCATATCTGAGTATGTTGTAGCCAGGAGGGGTTATTTCCTGGTCATGAGTAGAGGGTTTTAACCATGTTTCTGTAAGACATAATATGTCAAATGAGTGCAAGTTCAATAGTGCATGGAGATGATGAACTTTGTTGTTTATGCTTCTAATATTAAGGTGAGCTATTAGAAGGGAGTTAGATGTTTTAATACTTGGTGGAGGTATAGGATGTGTATTTGTGTTTAGATTAGTCTTAGTGTAGGGACCAGGGTTTGGATGTATATCTCCATGTAGGAGGAGGTAATGATTGGAGTAGAATAGGAATTTAAGGATTTTGAGTAAGTTGTTACAATATCTTTTGTTAAGGTAGAATGTCATATGAGTTATTCTGTGGTATTTTGGTAGAAGAAAATTAGTGGAGCAGGTTATGTTACTGTGATTAAGGGTAGTGAGAAAAGAGGATGGTAGTGTTTGCTGGAGATGATGATTTTGTTCCTTTAAAGAGTTGTTTTCAAAGAGGGTGATATAGTAGGATATAGAAAGAGAGGCTAGAGTAGTGGTAAAGAGAAAGATGTATGAGAGAAAGGGTTTTAGTGTAGGAGGCATAGTATTGAGTAAGTGTTAAGATGATATAGTTTGTGAGAGTTGGTCAGTGCAAGAGCCAGTGATTATGTAATAACCAGTAGTATGTGGTGTTTAAGAGAAAGAAGAAGTAAAAAACAAGACCTGGATAGAGGTTGTCAATAATAGTTAGATGCTGATAGAATTAGCAGGTACAAGGGGTAGCTTAGTCTAGGTAAAGGACAAGAAAAGTAGAAGAATGATTTGGAGGTGAATGTTAGAGGTGGGAGTAGCCGAAGTAGCAAGAAGTAGGAGGGGAAAAGGAAAGAGAGATAATAGCCAAGGGGAGAGCTTAAGTGATAAGAGGGATGGTGATAGGCTAGGGGATATGGGGGAGTGTCTAGAGAGCTATAAGGTAAGGACTCCCAGGGGTGGGTGGGATTTGGGGGTAGGGAGGGGAGCGGAGCGGGGCAGACACAAAACCATGCAAGAGCAAGTGGGAGAGAAAACAATCAGTAAGGTGCAATTCAAGGGCAGAAGGCTGGCTAAAGGAGGGTAGTGGAGAAAAAGGGGAAAGATAGTAGATAAGTGAGGCTGAGAATAAGACAAGTATGGGGATAGGCTCAAGGGAAGCCTAGAATATGTAGAGGTGGTGAAAAAGCAGCCTAGAGACAGGTTGCTAAGACTAAGGGACAGAGAATGTAGTCAGGGCAAAGAAAAGACCAAGTAGGAGATTGAACAGTAGTTTTATGTTTGGGTTTAGCTGTTCTTGGAGTTCATGTAGGACGCAGCCCAGGACACCATCTGGTCCCATTGATGCTGTGATTTTTGCTTTGGGAGAGGGCAGCTCTTACCTGAGCATCTGAGATGTCAGGGGGGGGGGCAGCACTCTTCTGGGACAGATATTTGCCCTTTTGGTGGGTGGGGGGGGGAGTTTGCGCTGAACCTGTCAGCTAGGATGTTGGCAATGTCTGTGGGTTCGGTGTATTTTTTGTCATTTTGGACTAATTCTGAGCATATCTGGGAATTCCCACCCAGGTTCCTAACATAACTAAAGAAAGCCTTGTGATTATCCTTAGTGTCCTGTGCAATTTTTCTCTCGAAGCTGGCCTTAGGCGATTTTATGAGTGCCCGTAGTTTTTTGCTAATACTGATCAGAGATGCCTTCCCTTTTTGGGATTTTGCTCTATCATGTAGTAGCTTCCTCCTTCTATTGTATAGTTTGTTTATGGCTGGGGTCCACCAGACAGGACGTCTGCCTTTGGAGGATTGGGTCTTGGTTTTATTTGGGATTGCATGATCCATGCATTCCTGAAGGTGTTCATAGAATGCGTTTATAAAAGATTCTGCGGTCTGGGCCATATTTTCCACAGGCCCGGGGGCTTTGTAGGATTCCACCTCAGTTTTGAGGAGTGTGAAATTTGCTTTAGAGAAGTTTTTCACTGTTGTTTTCAGGGCAGGGGGTGGAGTTGGGATGTGAATATCCAGTGAGATTAGTTTATGGTCTGATCTTACCAATGAGGGATGCACTTCTGGTCTGGAGCATAGAGACCCCATGTTGGTGATGATCAGGTCCAGTATGTTTTCCCCTCTTGTGGGAGTGGTAACAAGTTGTTCCATAGCATTTGAGTTTATAAATTCTAGGAACCTTTGGGCTAGGGTGTTGGAGCTAGAGTAATGCTCCCATTCTATGTTTGGGTAGTTGAAGTCGCCCAATATAATGGTGTTTGGAGAGACCTTCATATTTTCCAGTGTTCTCAGGAAGGCCGAGTGGGGTTTGGAAGGGTGGTCTGCAGGCTATAAACTGGAAGGCAGTTTTACCCACTGTTAGTTGCACATGGATAGTCTCCGATGCTTCATGCTGTGCCATCAACCTGGAGGTGTGGGTATCTTTGACGAATATTGATACTCCCCCCCCCCCCCCCTTTTGTGGTTCGGTCCAAGTTTTG
This sequence comes from Protopterus annectens, assembly GCF_019279795.1. Classification (NCBI taxonomy): domain Eukaryota; kingdom Metazoa; phylum Chordata; order Ceratodontiformes; family Protopteridae; genus Protopterus; species Protopterus annectens. The sequence continues at coordinate 964,292,820 of NC_056728.1, forward strand.
GGGCCGAAAAGCATGGTATGAGGTATAACCTGGTAGTGCTGGGGTGCTCTCGGGAGCCTTGAACCAGGTTTCTGTTACTGCACAGATATCGATGTTCTCCATGCTAAGGAGAGTTTCGAGTGCGTGCATCTTGAGGTTTAGACTTCTGGCACTGAGTAGCATTACTCTTAGTTTCTTATCCCTTGTGATACCTATGGAGGTGTTGTCTTTTGAGCCTTGCCTAAAAAAGGTACTATGGGGGTAGCAAGAGCCTTTGCCAATATCTGAAAGCCCAGGGGTGACAAGTGCAAGCCGTCCCTAGTGAAGCATCGTGGCTTGTCGAGCATGTCATCCCAGGCTGACAGGCATTGGATCCCCTTTGAATGACACCAGTACTTAAGAAATTGTTGAAATTGATCATCTTGTCTTCATATTGTGGCATCATTCTTGGTGAGGGTAAGATGCTACTCAAGGTCAGGGTCATCCCGGCCTGGGCTACATGCTCAGAGAGCTCCTCTATGTCTCTTTTCATGTAGTCCAGGGAGGTACATCTCAGGTCATTCACACCAGCATGGACAATGACTGAGTCATATTTGTACTTGCCTTGGAGTGACCTGAGTGCTTGTGTTATGTGGCGGATCCTAGCGCCCGACAGGCAGCTCACCGTGACCTTCTCCTTGTTCAGCCTGGTGAGCGGGATGTCAGTGTGCCTGACGGATAGCGTCACCTATTACAAGTGTATCAGGTGTGTTGTTTAGCCGTAAGGGCTGTGACTGTTCAGCACACTGGCTTTGTGAGCTATGTGTTGCACGTGTTTTGTTTTGGGGTAGCGGTTGCTTGGGTGTCTGCTTTGGAGGTCTCTGCTGCTTATGTTGTAGCCTGTGCTCCTCCTTTCAATAGTTTCTCTCTATTCTTGTCTTATCTTTATAGACCTTCCAGATGTGAGAATCGGCTTGTATGCTTTCAGAAAACTAACTTTCAGCCTTAAGAAATGTTCTGGCTTTTATTTCCTGTTCCATAGTCAGTTTACTTCCATGGAAACATTAGAAAAAATGCACAACTCTCCCCAGCTGCAGATTGCTCAACTCACACTGAACATTTGTTTGCTAAAGGAGAATCTTTTAATAAAATTGAGTGTTCTTGTATTTACTTGGTTACACAAAAAAGGTGATGTTACATTAAGCCATGGGCCTTAATACAGACATTCACCTATGCAAAAGTAAGAGGAAAACATGCCTATGTTATAATGTGTAATTTTACACCCCCATTCCCCAAGATTATATCCTATTGACTTAATAATGCTTTTTATTCAGCCTTTCTACTCTTTTTACATTGGAGTGCTTACTTTTATTAAACCTAAAAAAAAGAAGAAAAAGGCACTTGTTTACCTTAGTATCTTCATTAGAAACAAAATAATTGAAAGGCTGTGTAACATGCAATTTTATTATGTTTTATACAAATACTGTTAAGAACAAAAATTGTTTTACTTACAGTTACTTTTTTCCCTTTTAGTGACTTTCCAAGCATTAAAGGCATGAAGTGTGGTATGCGCTTTTCAGTCCACCACAAGTTTAACAAAGTCAACAAAAATCCTTTCCACTTTTTCTTGTAAAGCCTTATTTCTCAAATGTTCAGTAATTTCATTGTTGCTGGTCTTCTTCCTATTCACTGTTTCAAGTCCAAGGTACTTACGTTTTTTTTCTAGTCAGCTCCTTCTGTCCGTAAGCATTTTCACTTGCAAAGTCTTTCTGAGTTTTATTATCAGAAGAATGAGAAACGGAGTTCTCTTCTGTTTGTTGGCTCAGTTTTTGTTGGGCAAACTTTATTTCCTAGTAAGCAAAATGGCACACACGGAGCTGAAGAGCACCTGATTCAAGTCAAGACATTGAATAATATCACCAAGTGGGTTTAAACACAAAAAGTTTTATTCAACACACGAATCCACACTATATGCACAAGCTTTCGGCCCTGCTCAGTCAGGAACTTCTTCAAAGTAATTTAGTTAGTAAAATCCACCTCATTTAAATAGTTAAGTAGCAATAATCAATCATAAAACACACACCCCTTATTTACTTATCTAATTCAGTATACCTAAATAAATAAACATTATATCTCATAATAAATATATATAAATACAATAACCAAGTAATCTAAAACATCCTATTTGTTATAAAATATATAAAAAATACTTTTGTAAAACTCATCTTTCCAGAACTTTTAATTTTAAGAAACATGCAAGTGAAAAACTATCATTCAACCCTGGCCATTGTAGGGAATTTGTCCTTAATTGCCATAGGGCTTCTTGTTTTTCTAATTAATGCCTATGGTCCACCCCTAATATCTGGTGTAATTACCTCTAGTATTCCAAATTTAAAAGTATGGCCAGGGTAGTCTATGTTATGCCTAGCCAAATCATTTGTTTCCTTTTTATTCCTTATGTCCCTTACATGTTCATAAATTCTACTCTTTAATTCCCGCTCTGTTTTACCTATGTAAAAACAGGGACATTTTGTGCAAACTGCGCAATACGCTACTTTCTCTGTCGTACATGTACATCTACTAGTTATTTTCACTATAATATTATTAATATTGAGGGGAACTACCCTCATAAATATAACAGCAATAGTTACATGAACCACATTTTTTCATGTATTCATTTTGTAGGTCCAAATGTGTATGTTCTAAAATATGTTTTATAATGCTACTTTTTTATATATGATGTTAGGAAATTCACCCACAATATGTCTGGTATCCGTTATTAGTCAATGCCACCCAATTCTTAAACAAGATGTCAGCAACATTCTTACTACTTTTGTTAAAAATTGTAATAAATGCACTACTAAATTTCCTGTCATCACATATCTGAGTATTTAAATCCATTTCATGGACATGAGGTTGAACATCAGCACTGTTAACAACCACCTTATTATTCCAGCTTATTTCTTCTTCTTTTTGATGTAATAAAGGCTTAAAATGTCCCCTCTCCCTTTTGTTTACCACTTCTAACATCACCTCGTTTATTAATGAATTAGGGTACTCCCTCTTCTAGAACATATTTTTAAGATGGTCACACTCATCCAGAAAACATTCAAAATTAGATACCATCTGTGCAGCCCTTACTTATTGGCCTTTCAGCATGGCTTTCTTTTGTTTAAACGGGTGAGAGCTACTGAAATGTAAAAAACTGTTTGAGTAGGTTGGTTTCCACTGGATTTCGGATTTAAGCACCTTACATACCTTGTCTTTCATTAATTTCACATTGAGGTATGGCATTTCATCAACTCCAACAGTGTGTGTAAATCTTAGAAAAGGGGTACACCCATTTAAATAATCAAGGAACGCAGATATGGTATCACCTGGACCCTCCCAATACATAAAAATGTCATCCAAAACTCTCATATAGCATGTACAATGGGAGAAATAATTTGAATTAAACAGATATTTTTTCTCCCATTGTAACATAACAATGTTAGCATATGTCCCCGTACAAGCTGAGCCCATTGAGGCACCCTCTGTTTACAGATAGTACTCCTTATCAAACAAAATAAAGTTGTTATGCAAAACAATACTTAATAAATATTTGTGTATTGATTTTTACCTGTGGTGTATTCTTTTCTAAGAGATATTCACAACACCATTCTACCCCTATATTTTAGGGTTTAACAGTATAGCAGTCTTGTCGATGATAATAAAGTAACCACCTTCATAGGTTGGTACTAGGCTATCAGCCCTAGGGCCTATACAAGCCTAGCCTTTTGAAGAGGGCCTACCCCCACCTGAAATAAAAAAGACCACAGTAAAGAACTTCTCAAAAGCCGACTTCACACTTCTAAAGACTAGTGTGGTCTCCTTTAAGGCCCCCGAGCCGGCGGAAAACAGTACTCAAGCCGCTGAATCACTTACAAACACCTTCTACCAGCACCTGCAGGACTGCATGGATAAGGCAATCCCAAACAAAACAAAGACTCTTAGTACCAAAGGCAAGCGTCCAGTCTGGTGGACCCCAGCCATAAACAAACTCTACAATAAAAGGAGGAAGCTACTACAAGATAGAGCAAAATCCTTAAAAGGTAAGACACCCTTGATCACTATAAGTAAAAACTAAGAGCTCTCATAAAATCATCCAAAGCAAATTTCGAGAGAAAATAGCTAAAGACTCAAAAGACAATCATAAGGCCTTCTTTAGCTATGTTAGAAACCTAGGAGGAAACTCCCAGATATGCTCAGAACTAGTTCAAAATGATGTGAAGATTACTGATCCTACAGACATTGCCAACATACTGGCTGACAGGTTCAGTGCAAACTTCTCCCCTCCCCAAAGGAGAGATATCTATACCAAGCGATTGCAGCCCCCAAACATCTCCAGCGCCCAAGTGAGAACTGCTCTCTCCAAAGCAAAAACACAGCATCCATGGGACCTGATGGTGTCCCGGCTGTGTGCTCCACGAACTCAATGAGGAATTAAACCCACAGCTAGGACAGCTGTTTAATCAAAGTCTTACCTCTGGATACGTGCCCAGGGGTGGCGCACTGCAACTGTGGTCCCACTTCACAAAGGCGGTGCCTCCACCAACCCTGGAAATTACCGCCCCATTAGCTTGACAAGCCTTATCTGCAAAGCCATGGAGAGGATCATAATGGACCTCATAAATAAAGACATAGGGAATTTGCAGACTTTGGATCCAACCCAGTTTGGCTTTGTCAAAGGCAGATCATGCCTTTTAAACTTGGTTGACTTCTTCGAAACAGTCACCAAAGCCATTGACAAGGGAAAGGCAGTCCATACAGCCTACCTCGATCTGGCTAAGGCCTTCGATACAATACCCCACTCGGGTATCATTGAAAAACTCATCAGCTTAAATGTTAACCCATACATCACAAGATGGGTTGCAAACTGGCTGAGTGACAGAACCCACAGGGTCAGAATTGCTGGCGCCATGTCAGACTCAAAGCCTGTCACAAGTGGTGTCCCACAGGGCTCAGTCCTGGGCCCACTCTTATTTGGCATCTACTTTTCCGGAGTACAAGCAAACACAGGAGGGTTATGGCTGACAAAGTTTGCAGATGACTGCAAACTGGGCCATAGTAGAAAACACATCTGACACAGATATCCTTCAGAAGGGTCTCACAGAAACGGATAACTGGTGCCAGAGCCACGGCCTGAAGTTAAATGCCAAAAAATGCATAGTCATACCCTTTGGGAAAAACAAGGTTACCCCTAGCTACCAAATAGGTGGCAATCCACTGAGTACAGAAGAAGTTATCAGGGACTTGGGGACCCAGGTTGATAGTAGTCTGTCATTCGACACCCATGTAGCTAAAGTAGTTAGGAAGACCTTCTACATTGCCCACCTTATCATGAAGGGATTCTCATCTAGATCAAAGGAGGTCATAGTCTCCCTTTACTCATCACTCATCAGACCAATGATTGAGTACAATGCCCCATTCGGGATGTATCTGACCCGACACTTGCAGCAGCTGGAGAGGCCACAAAGTTCCTCACCAAAAGGATAAAGGGTCTCAAAAATCTGTCCTATGCTGCCCGACTGAAAGAACTCCAGCTCTATTCAGTCGCTACCGCTTGCTCAGAGGTGACCTTTGCCTAACATACAAGGCCATGTCAAACCCAGATTTGATGAATATGCTTCACCTCAAAAATCTAGATCCATCAGAGCCACAAGGGCGGAGACTTAAACCTCGACACGGCTATTAATAGGGCGTGCTGGAGGGATAGATTCATCACCCAAAGACTCCTATGCTGTGGAACAAAATCCCGGTACATGTGAGGCAGAGCACCTCGCTGGCCTTGTTCAAGAGAAATCTTGACCAATGGATGGGAGATCGCAGATATACCCCAGGGATTACCTCAGTGTCACTGCTCGACAGAGGCACAGCAAAATAATGGGTATAGTTCCCCATACTAAAGGGGTGGCGTAAGCCACAAAACGATGGGCTAGGCTTGTAAATGCCCTCGGGCAGATAGCCTAGTATGAACCTATGAACCTATAACAATTCCCTGGCTATTTCTTCCCACACTTTACTTCCCTGGACCCCTGTCTAGCAGGGTGACTGACGTGATCCCCGGGGTGAATTTCCTTTCTTCCATCCAATCATCAAGGTTCCTTTTGAAGAGGGCCAAAGAGGCACTCTGCTTGACATGTATGGGCAATCTATTCCAGAGTCTGGGGAGTCTCTGGGTCGGGAACCTATCCCTCCAGTATATTATATTTTGTTTATTGTGATGACAAGGTTTAGATCCCTGGAGCGTGTGGCTCTGAGGGATTGGGATTTCTTTAAGTGTAGCATGTCCAACTGCTCTGGGTTTGACATGGCCTTGTATGTTAAGCAGAGATCGCCTCTGAGTAGACAATATGCGACAGAGTATAGCTGGAGTTTTTTAAGGCGGTCAGCGCGGGGCATCTGCTTTAGGCCTGTGATTCTTTTAGTGAGGTATTTCTGCGGCCTTTCCAGTTGTTGCAGATGTCTTGAGAGGTATATACCAAACGGGGAGTTGTATTCTATAATGGGTCTAATGAGGGATGAGTACAATGGGACAATGAACTCCTTTTTTCTGGATGAAAAGCTCTTAGTGATGAGGTGTGCCAAATAGAAGGATTTCCTGACTGTTGTGGTGATGTGGTTATCGAAGGTGAGACCACTGTCCACCTGTGTCCCTAAGTCTCTTATCACACTTTCGGTGTTTAGTGTTCTGCCACCTATATGGTAATTCACGGATACATGTTTTTTCCCCAAAGGGGATAACTATACATTTCTTGGCATTGAGCTTGAGCCCATGGCTCTGGCACCAAGCATCTGTTTCTGTAAGGCCCTTTTGTAGAGTATCCACATCATTTGGGGATTCAATAATGGCTCCCAGTTTGCAGTAATCTGTGAACTTTGTTATCCAGAGTCCCTTAGTGTTGGCCTGTACTTCAGAGAAGTAAATGCCAAACAAGAGCGGTCCCAGGACTGAATCCTGAGGTACTCCACTTATCTGGAGCTGGATTTGGAGTCTGCTACTTTTACAGTGTGGGTTCTGTCAGTAAGCCAGTTAGCAACCCATTGGGTGACGTAGGAATTAATGCCCAGCTTAGTAAGTTTATCTATGATTCCAGAGTGGGGGATGGTGTCAAAGGCCTTGGCAAGGTCTAGATAGGCTGTGTGGACCACCTTACCCTTGTCCATGGCTCTGGAGACTGATTCGAAGAAGTCAGTCAGGTTCAGGAGACAAGATTGGCCCTTCACAAACCCAAACTGGGTGGGGTCCAGTATTTGAAGGTTGCCAATGTCTTTGTTTATAAGTTCCATGATAATACGTTCCATGGCCTTGCAGATAAGGCTTGTCAGACTGATGGGACGGTAGTTTCTGAGATCCAAGGTGGATCCCCCCTTGTGTAGTGAGATAACTGTAGCTCTGCGCCTCTCAGTGGGCACGAAACCTGAGGTGAGGCTATGATTAAACATGACACTTAGGTGAGGTGCCCGTTCATATTGTAGTTCCTGTAGTACACAGCCCAGGATGTCATCTGGTCCCATGGATGCTGTATTCTTAGCTTTGGAGAGTGGGTTTTTTACCTGTGTGGCCGTTATTACTGGAATTTGACAATCTTCCGGTATTGAGATGGGCCATTTAGGGGGTGATTGTGGGTTGTAGTTGGCACTGAATCGATCTGCCAGGATATTGGCAATATCCTTGGGATCAGTATATTTAATGCCATTCTGTTTTAGCTCAGAGCAGATCTGAGCATTGCCATTTAGATTCTTGACATAGTTATAGAATGCCTTGTGGTTGTCTTTGGAATCTTTGGCAATTTTATTTTCGCAACTAGCTTTGGAGGATTTTATGAGGGATCTCAGTTTCTTACTGAGGCTGGTAAGGAAGTTTTTTGCATCCTGGGATTTTCCTCTTTTCTGCAACAGTTTCTTCCTTTTGTTGTAAAGTTTGTTTATGGCAGGGGACCACCAGATTGGCTTCCTTATTTTGGATGAGAGCATCTTGGTTCTATTTGGGATGGCATGATTCATGCATGAGTGGATGTGCTCATACAGTGCCTTCGGTATATTCTTATAAATTTATTCTCTGTAGAAAGTCCCATGAATCTTTGCATACACTCTTCTCTTCAGAAACAAAATTCTTCAGTGTAATATCCAAGTACTTTGCTGTAGGTTTTATAATCGGACCACGGGCATCTACAATGGGTCTCATGGGGGAATCATGCAAGTCTTTATGTAGCTTAGGTAAACCAAACATAGAAGAAACTTTAGGGTGGGGTACTAGCATATAATTCAGTTCTTCTATAGAAATGATGCCATCTATAAAAAGGTCATTAATTTCATTTTTTATCTTCCTTAATGCCCCATTGAATTCATTTAATGAAACCTTTTTATAGAAACAACCTTCAAGTATATTTTTGTTTTCATATTATAAAGCTCCATACTCATAATAGCAATACCACCCCGCTTGTCTGGTTTCATGATCCTAATCACCCTATTACATTGAAAGGATTTCAATAATTCATTTTCCTCACTAGACAAGTTTATAGGGTACATTCATAGGATAAGATTTATTCACAGAGATTTTCAAATAACTGTAGGAAGGGATGTAATGGGGGGGTTGTAGGTACTTGATACATATAAGGGATTTCTTGTGTAATTTACATTATGGAACAACATATTTAAATAAAATTTTCTGACATACAATTTTAGGTCTACTAATGTTTTACTTATATTTAATTTTTGCTCAAGTGCAAAAGACAGACCCTTTGAGAAAATATCACATAATTCCTTACAAAGTGGCACATCAGAATGATTGAACACTTTAAAGTCCTTAGTAGAATTTTCAATAATTCTAGGATATAGCCTAGAAGTTAGTTCCAAGCACAGTTCCTCCCTCTGTAGATGTTCTTTGTGTTTCACTGTTGCAGTCATCACACTTGGGTTATCTGCCTGCAGGTGGCCCTCAGTCGACCCAAATACCAGAGACTTAGTATTTCTGTGTCGGTTGCTGTTGTTCCACAGGACTGACGTCAGGTCATCAGGGGTATAAAACCAGGCAGCCGATGCCATTACATCAGTCTTTCTTACTGAGGAGCCCAAAGCAGAAGCAGTTCGCCTGAGTACCGGTCGGCCACTACCTGAGTTTTTGTTTCCGAATTTAATTATCCTGAAGTCTTCTAAAGCTAAGTACCCCAATGAGGATCCTTTTTTCTTGCTCAGACTGATGTCAGAAAAAGTTAACAATTGTCTTGCCTGTGGAAAGCAAATATCACACTGAGATTTCCATTCTTACTGCATCATGTTTAGGCCCAGACCACGATGTACCTCGCTATCCGTTTTGTGCCTTGTTCAACGCCCAAACTATTTGTCGTTGGGCCTTTATGCTAAATACTTTCATTTTCGATCTTCATATTCAGAAACACACAGGTCCAAAGCTGCCGACAACACTTCTGTTAAGCTAGTCGCCAGTTTGCCGGTACTCAGTGAGGCACTTTCGCAGCCCCTGATGCCCACTTCAGTGGATTCGCAGGCCTCTACCGAGACCCGTTCGGAGTCCGGTATGCCACAAGACTCCTCTTCGACTGCGGAACCTGCGGTTGTCTCTACCTTGGATGGGTCCAGAGCCGCTGAGCAAGCACCGGCTTCTGAGGAAGTTCTTCGCACTACCGATGTTCGACACAAACCGACTACTACTTTCATGTCTTCAGTTCTGTGTAAAACTACCGAGTTTCTAAGGCCAAGAGTACTCGCTACACCTAAAAAAAAAGATGGCCAAAGCTCATACACCTGCTCCCTTGCCACAACATCAAATGCTTAAAATGGCAGAAGATCTTATTATGCTGATTAGGGGAAGTCAGCCTTTCCCTGCTAAGAGAAAGAGAGACCTGTCCTCAGCAGCTTCAGCAGACCAAGAGTCCGACTCTGAGGTATCTGATTTTGAAGACATGCCCTTATCTGCTTATGAGGATTCAGATGCAGAGGAATCCATTCCCTCTGCCTCTTCTCCAGAGGATTTTTCTTTTGGTGAAACCTTACATACTTTGAGAGCATTTCCACTGGGAATGCCGACTATCCTCAGTCCAAAAAGAGACACAGAAAATTTCTAGATTTGCCACAACATAGGCCTATAATAATACCCCCCCCCCCCCAGTCCTGAAGGTTGTGGATGATGTCTTTATGGAATCCAGTTCAACTCCTGATACTTTAATCCCTGCTCCTAGGAAACCAGACAGGTACTACAGAGTACCTGACACACTCAAATTCCTTTTCAAAAATCCTACTGCTGACCCAGAGATCATCTCCCAGGGGCCTAAAGGTATCAAAGCAACTACAGCTAAGAATCCCACCCCTTTGGGCAGGGATTCCAGAGCTTTGGACAGATGGGGTAAGAAAGTATATACCTCTGCAAATCTCACCATTAGGGTTTTGAATTGTCAGTTTCACATGCTGAAGTACCAACAACATATTATGGAACTTGTTAAGCAAAGAATAGCTACCTTTGCAGACTATTCTGCAAGCCAAGTCAGCAAGCATACATTGCAGTGTGGCTTTGATGCCATAGAAGCATCTGTCAGGGCAGCAGTCACTGGTTCTGTACTGAGAAGGCATGCTTGGCTTAAGGAGCAGACCTTGCCAGACCATGTCAAATCAAAGTTATTAGACACTCCTTTGAACAAGGACAATCTGTTTGGCACCAAAGCAGAAGAGGTTCTTAAAAAGATGGAAGAAAAAGCTAAATCTATTCAGACAGTCAAAGAATTCTTGCAAGTACAGCCACTTAGATTCAGTAGGCATTGCCCCTCAAAACATTGGTCCTTTCCAGCCCCCTCAAGGCCATCTCAGACTAGATCCAGGTGAAACAAACTCCCCGGACTACAGTCTCAGGGTATGCCGAGATCTAACCAATGGAATGCCTCCACCTCTAAAGCAGGCAGTGCTAAGCCACTCCCTTACAGAAAGAATTTCCAATGACTTCTCAACTCCACTCCGCACCTCTGCCCAACTGCTTGTGCCCCTAGGAGGAAAATTTGCCCTTCATGCAAAAAACTGGATTTCCATCACCAAAGACTGATGGGTCCTCAGTATTGTATCCCAGGGTACAAATCTTACTTCAACTTGCTGCCAACGCCAAAAGGGTTCCCAGACTTTCCACCAAACCAGTGGGCAGAGGCACAAAACCAAGTTCAATCCCTGCTCTCTACAAGGGCAATTCAGCCTGTTCCTGTGGAACAGATAGGTCAAGGATTCTATTCCAGACTTTTCCTGGTACCCATAAAAGAGGGCTCTTGGCGCCCAATCCTAGATCTTTCACTTCTCAGCACATTCCTGGTGGTACCAAAATTCAAAATGCTCACCCTGCAACAGTTTCTACCTATGCTAGCCAAAGATGCCTGGTTAGTCACCTTAGACTTAAAAGAAGCCTATCTCCACATCCCTGTAAGGGAGTCATGCAGGAAATATCAACGCCTCAGGGAAGGATCTATGCATTATCAGTTCTCTGCACTTCCCTTTGGCTTATCCACTGCTCCCAGAGTATTCACAAAATGCCTGGCTCCAGCCATTGCTTACTGTAGACAGAAAAATATTCAAATTTACCCGTACTTGAATGACTGCCTGATTCAGGTAGACAGTCAGGAAATGCTGTTGCAGCACCTGACATTTGTAAAAACCTTCTAACCTCCCTGGGGTACACAATCAACGAAAAGAAATCAAAACTAGTCCCCAGTCAAAAGATTGTATTCCTGGGAGCAAGCTTGGACACAGCATCCCAGATGGCATTCCTCAGTCCAGAAAAACAAGCCTATCTGACAGACTGTTTTACTCAAATGGCCACCAGAACCCAGCTATCCGCAAGGAAAATCCTGCAAGCCCTAGGGTTCATGGCCTCATGCATCCTACTAATTCCATATGCCAGACTGCATATGAGGAAACTTCAATGGTACTTAAAAATTTAGTCTTTGGTACCAACATTCTCAGGACCTGGAAACCATCATTCCTATCATACCCTGTCTAAGAACAGAGTTTCTTTGGTGGGCAGCAGCATGCAACCACAACAAGGGGCTGCCATTTACTCAACCCCACGCTGCCCAGACCCTAACCACAGAAGCATCAGACTAAGCCTGGGGGGCACACAAGGACGGCAAGTGCATTCAGGGCCACTGGAGCCCAAGTCAAATTCTTCTGCACATCAACCAAAAAGAGATGCTAGCTGTGCAGATCCTTACTCTCACCAGGACACCCACTAGTAAAAACAGACAACACCACAGTTATGTGGTACATCAACAAGTAGGGGGGAACCCACTTTTACCCACTCTGCAGGCAAGCTTTGGCCTTGTGGAACACTGCCTTGGACATGCAGGTCCATCTGCAAGTTCATTTCCTGCCAGACAAACAAAACCCACTGGCAGACGACTTAAGCAGAAATCTACTAGACCCACATGAGTGGCAGAGCCCAGCACCTTCAACCTTCTGATTCAGAAATGTGGGACCCCAGAAGTGGATCTCTTTGCCTGCCCCTGCAATCACCAGCTCAGCAAATTCTACACTAGGACTCCTTACAGCAAGACCTGGAAAGTGGATTCCCTGTCCTTCCAGTGGGTAAATCTCTCAATCTATGCCTTTCCCCCTCTGCCCCTTCTCCCAAGAGTATTGCTGAAGATAAGACAGGACAGACCAAGGACAATTCTGATTGCCCCGGACTGGCCACGCCAGCGGTGGTATCCAGTCCTGCACAGCCTGTCACCGGTGCCACCCTGGCACCTACACCAGAACCCAATCCTGCTCTTTCAGCAGGGGAGACAGATCTTGCATCCGTAACTGCAAACCCTAAACCTTGCAGCCTGGCTTATTCCTTGAATTCTCCCCCAGTACCCAGCCTAAGCAAGCAGGTGCTGGATGTCATTCTTGAAGCCAGAAGACACAGTACAAGGAAACCCTATGCTAAGTGGAAAAGGTACTGCTCCTGGATTCAATCTAAAGGAGAGGACACAACTCTGCCCTCCCTGCCTCTAATCCTGGATTACTTAGCAGATCTTCTCCACAGAGGCCTATCCTTCTCCCCCATTAAGGTCCACGCCTCTGCCTTTTCGTCTCATTACAACACTGAGCCACCTCTCTTCTCTCACCCTCTTATCAAACCGTTCATGAGAGGGGCAAACAACTTATGGCCACCAAGGAGAGCATCCACCCCTGCTTGAGACCTTAACTTTGTACTGGAAAAGCTCACACTTCCCCCTTTTGAGCCTGCAGTGTCAGCAAAGGTAAATTCCTCTCTTGGAAAATGGTCTTGCTTCTGGCCATCACTTCAGCTAGAAGAGTGCCTGAGCTACAAGCACATATGGCTGTGGAACCCTTCATTATTTTCCATGCTGACAGGGTTTCCCTCAGGACTAACCCTTCCTTTATGCCTAAAGTGGTGTCCAGTGTTGCTCTCAACCAATCTCTCCATTTGCCAGCTTTCTTCCCTAATCCTCAAAATAAAGGGGAAAGGATCCTGCACTCCTTGGATGTGCACAGACAGCTCAGATTTTACCTTGATAAGACTAAGCCCTTCAGGAAATCTGACCAGTTACTAGTCAGCTTTGCACCAGGGGCAGAGGGCAAGGCCATTTCAAAACAAACAATTTCCAAATGGGGTAGGACACTGCATTAATTTCTGCTACAAGCACCATGGGAACCCGCCCCCTCAGGGGGTCAGAACACATTCCACTAGGTCAACTTCTACGTCTACAGCATTCCTCAGGGGAGTCCCTACCAGGGACATCCTGAAAGCTGCTACCTGAAGTTCTGTACACATCTTCATCAAGCATTACCACCTGCCTATCTTTTGCAGATCCAGGGCAGGTTTTGTAACAGCAGTCCTGCAAGGCATACTAGCCATCCCCAACTCTTCTTGACTGCCTCTACCCTTCTTCAGCTTTGGGAATCTACCCAAGTGTGATGACTGCACCACTGAAAAGTGATGAACATAGTACAGTTGTGTACACTTACCATAAATGTTGATGTTCGAGTGTATTAACTGTTGCAGTCCTGGTTTCCCTTCCTCCAGTCTTCTTGTCTCTCTCTCTCTCTCCTGTCTATGTTTATTACTCACCCCTTTCAGGGGTATTGGCATTTACTTTTTACTGGTGGTGTTTTCCCCACCATAACTTAGCTCCCTATTTGGGGGGCTCCTGACATTTGGGGCAAGAAAAACTGATATTGTCGTCTGCCTGTTTTTATACCCCTGATGACCTGACGTCAGTCCTGGAGCGACAGCAACCGATGCAGAAATACTAAGTCTCTGGTATTCAGGCTGACTGAGGGCTACCTGCAGGCAGATAACCCAAGTGTGATGACTGCAACAGTGAATATACTCAAACAGCTACATTTATGGTAAGTGTACATAACTGTACTTTCCCCCTCATATTCCCCTTCTGATGGCTGTAATTGCCTCTCCCTCCCTAGTTAGATTGAGAGGCTTCTTGCTGGAATGAATTCTGATTGTTCTGAACGCCTCAATGGTGGGAACTCTTACTGTTGGTCTAAAACATCATTGTTACAGTCATTATCAGTAGTTGCCAGATTATTCCTATGCATACTGCCCCACACCTGTGATCGTGGAGGTTTTAGATAGGCAGAATTATTGGCATAGTCCACTCTCTCTTTCAATCATTTTTATTTTTTGATTTTTTTATACTTTCCAGCTAACTTATAATACTTTTGAAAGTGCGATTATATTCATATAAATTGTTTGTGTGTAATGAATTGTTAATGATTTTGTCCAAATCCTCAGCTTCTTTACTAAGAGTTACAATGTCAGCTTGGTTATGCTTGATCACCAGCTCTAAATATTCAAAATCATGGAGGTCAAACATATTGAGTAATTCTTTGTGGAAAGAAGAATTACAAACCAAACCTGCTGGGTAACGCAACATTCTAAGCCCTTTGGGCACTATTTTGAGGCGTAAACATTCTCTGAAATACATATTATCCATCTGCAACTTCTTAACTTTTACAAGTAAACTGTCTAGTTTTTGCAAACTATTAAAATAGTTGTCACTTACAGGATTTCTTTCATTGCGAGGTAGAAAACTTGGATCCACATGCAGCCATTCAGTGATGTTAACGGTTTCTCGTCTCACTGCAGAGCTGATGTCCTTCAAGGATGCATCTGCAGTCTTTACAAATGGGTTGTCCTGTCGTCAGGCAGCCCTTCGGTCGGCCGGATTCCAAAGTCTGGGTCTGGCTTCGGCTGGTGTCGCACTTCACCCGACGTCATCGCGGTAGTTATTCGGGTATAAAGGCATCAGCCGACGCCATTTTCCTCAGTCTTTCTTGCCGCGTGGCGCCCGAAGCAGAAGCTGTTCGCAAGTGCCGGTCGGTCAGATCCAGAGATTACTACTACCGAATACTACTTCGAAGACTTCTATAAAGCTAAGTACCCCGTTGGGGACTCTTTCTTGCCTCAGCCGATGTCAGAGAAAGTTAATAACTGTTTATCTTGTGGGAAACAAATACCTCATAAAGATTTCCACTCCTATTGCAAACATTGTTTAGGCCCAGACCACGACGTAGCAGCTTGTCTAGCCTGTGTTTCTTTTAACCGACGGACGCTTAGACGTCGGTCGGACTTTGCTGAACAGATTTTCGGCTCCGATTTTGCCTACATTATGCCGTCGGATCCTCCGACTACGCAAATTACCAAAAAACGCAAAGAAAAGGACCGACACACCCGGTCCGCGGTTTCGGCCGAAACCGCGGTTAAGCCAACCACGAGTGTCTCGGTTTCGGCCGAAACCGAGCAAGCGGTTCTTTCTTCAGCCGATAACATGCCTTCTACCGAGGCCTCTTCTAACCTGGTAGAAACGGCTTCTGAAATCCAACCTTCTGTTGCGGTTACACAGGATTTATCAGACACCATTCCCCTGGATGTTTCAACCCCTGCACGTGGAGCTGCTAGGCCTCCTCCAGCTATGTCTATTAAGGCCTTTGCCAGGGCTAAAGCAGCCAAAGCATCAAAACCTGTGCCTGCCAAGCCCCCTTCTCACAGGCCCAGCACCAGCTCCCACATGCTTTCTTTGGCTGAGGATCTCATCTCTTTAATACGTGGAGCCCAGCCTCATCCAGACAGGGCCTCTCACCCTCCTCCAGAAAAGAGGCCTAGAGCAGAGCCCCCTGAGCCAGTATCCACAGATGATTCCTCTGATGACTCAGAACATACAGACCCTCCTGAGGCTTCTTACTCTCCTTACGAAGACTCTGAGGCTGAGGAGTCCATCCCTTCAGCCTCTCCTCCTGAGGAATTTTCCTTTGGGGAAACCTTGCATGCTATGAGGGAACAATTTCAGTGGCAGGGCCAAGATTTCTCAGACTCTAGAAAAAGGCTTAGGACCTTTCTACATTTGCCACAGCATAGGCCTTTAGCTATACCTCCAGTTCTTTCTGTTGTTGATGATGCATTTAATGATGCTTGCACTGCTCCTGATTCTTTACCTCCGGCTCCTGCTAAGCCCGATAGGTACTACAGGGTCCCGGACACTCATCACCACTTATATAAGGCTCCTTTTGCAGATCCAGAGACTATCTCCCAGGGTCCTAAAGCTGTAGCCGCTACTTCTTCTAAAAACCCCCTCCACTCTGAAGGGGAATCCAGGTCCTTAGAGAGATGGGGTAAAAAAGTTTACACCTCTGCTACTCTGTCAGCTAGAGCTTTGAACTGCCAATTTCATATGATTCAATATCAAGAGTTTATGCTGGACCAGTTGACTAAGAAGCTGTCCTCTGAAGAATCTTTAGATAGAAAGTATGTTCAAGAAATGGTACATAACATACAGCAGGTTAGTAACCATTCTTTAAAATGTGGCTATGATGCACTGGAGGCTTCCTTTAGATCAGCCATGACTGGCACAGTTATCAGGAGGCATGCGTGGTTGAAAGAACAGGCATTACCAGACCATGTCAAATCAAAACTTTTGGATGCACCTATGGACAAGGTCAATTTATTTGGTTCCCCTGCACAGCAGGTACTAAAAAAGATGGAAGGGAAAGCAAAATCTGTGCAAACAGTGAAAGATTTCCTACATGTTCAACCTCCATGGTTTAGCAGGAACTGGCCCTCCAAGAATTGGTCCTTTACGGAATCCTCTAAGGCACAAAGAGGCAGGAATAGGCGCTCTAGAGGCAGAAACCAATCCAGGGGTGCCTACAGGGGTCGCCAGTGGCAGGGTAACAACCAACGAGGCACGGATACAGCCACCACCACTACAACAACTCAATCACAGTGACTTGGCGGTGGCACCGCCCACCAGGGAACAACTAGAAGCACCCTTAGGCGGAAAGCTAACCTTATTTTCAAGAAACTGGCACTGCATTACAAGAGAAAAATGGATTTTGCAAACTATAGACCAAGGTTACAGGTTCCATTTCCATACTCTACCAGAAAAGAGAGGAATGCCAAACCTACCACCTACTCAAAGGACAGAAGCTCTAAAGCAAATATCTCAATTATTAAGAATGAGAGCTGTGGAAAATGTACCATCTATGGAGCAAGGAAAGGGATTTTACTCCAGACTCTTCCTGGTACCAAGAAAAGAAAACAAATGGAGGCCTATTCTAGACCTGTCCGCTTTAAACACATTTCCTCATTGTTCCAAAATTCAAAATGCTGACCCTACAGCAGCTTCTTCCCATGCTGGGCAAGGAGTCTTGGCTGGTAACTCTAGATCTCAAGGAGGCATACCTGCACGTCCCCATAAGACCAATTTGCAGAAGATACCTCAGATTTCTTGCAGGATCAGAGCATTATCAATTCTCAGCATTGCCCTTTGGCTTATCTACTGTGCCCAGAGTGTTCACGAAATGCCTGGCATCAGTAATCACTCATTGCAGACTTCAGGGGATTCAAATCTATCCCTACCTGGACGACTGCCTGATACAAGCGGACAACAAAAACAAACTAACAGAAGACTTACAAAGAGTCATCTACCTGCTGCAAGCCCTGGGATATACAGTCAATACAAAAAAGTCAAGGCTGATTCCATCCCAAAGAATAACCTTTCTGGGTGCAGAACTGGACACATCAAAACAAATGGCATTTCTAACTGCAGAAAAGAAAGAGCAACTTCCTCTCTACTTCTTGGCATTAACAAAGCAGAACCATCTAACTGCAAGAAAAGTGCTGCAAGCTCTAGGCTTCATGGCATCCTGCATAATACTGGTCCCTCATGCCAGGCTGCATATGAGAAAGCTACAGTGGTACCTAAAGAATTTGTGGTCCCAGCACAAGCACAGCCTAGAAACCAAAATTCCAATGATCCCATGCCTGAAATGGGAGTTCCTATGGTGGGCTCAGGCCTGCCAATCAAACACAGGATTGCCCTTCTGCAAAACTCAACCAAGACAAACCATCATGACAGATGCCTCAGACCTTGGATGGGGGGCACACATGCTGGGCAAGTGCATTCAAGGCCTATGGACTCAAGACCAGCTGCATCTGCACATAAATCTAAAAGAAATGATGGCAGTAAAATTGGCAATCCAGGCATTCAGACCTTTTCTCCAAGAAGGCCAGTTGATGATAAGAACAGACAACACCACAGTTATGTGGTACATCAACAAGCAGGGAGGCACACACTCATACCCTCTATGCCGGCTGGCACTGGACCTATGGGATGTGGCTCTGAGCTACAACATTCAGTTACAGGCAATTTATGTACCAGGGAAGGAAAACATTCTAGCAGACATATTAAGCAGAACTACAACAGATGCCCACGAATGGATGCTGCATCCGGACATCTTCAAAACCATGACAAGAAAATGGGGATTACCACAAATAGACTTGTTTGCATCCCCATTCAATCACCAGTTGAAGAAATTCTGCACAAGGACTTACCACCCACTTGCTTGGAAGGTGGACTCCCTCTCTTTCAGTTGGAAAAGCCTGACAGCATACGCATTCCCACCACTTCCTTTGATGCACAAGGTGCTTCTGAAGATCAAAGAGGAACGTCCGAGGATCATTCTGATAGCCCCAAACTGGCCAAGACAACATTGGTATCCACTGCTGGGGAGCATGTCCCGGGAACAAATATGGACACTGCCCCTGATCCCATTACTGCTAACACAGAACAACTACAACATCCTGCATCCAAACCTAAAAACTCTGCAGCTAACTGCCTGGAACATTACATAACAGCAATTAACCCAAATTTATCCCAAAGGGTTAAAGACATAATCCTGGAGGCTCGTAGACCTTCAACAAGAAAGAATTATGCAGCAAAATGGAAAAGATATCTCATCTGGAGTACTGCAAAGGGGCACGATGTGACACTGGTGAACATAGCCAACATCCTGGAGTACTTGGCGGAGCTCTACCATACAGGCCTGTCCTATTCTTCCATCAAGATACATGCATCAGCTATTTCAGCAGAATACAGCTTGGATCCTCCTGTCTTCTCGCATCCTCTGCTCAGACAGTTTCTGAGAGGAATTAAATTGTAAAACCTCCCAGGAAACCTCCATTGCCAGCATGGGACTTGAACTTTGTGAACTGACTCTTCCTCCTTTCGAACCAGCAGCAACAGCAGAATTACAATACTTATCCTGGAAGACTGCTTTCCTGCTGGCAATAACTTCAGCAAGAAGGGTCTCTGAACTGCAGGCATTAATGGCAGTGCAACCCTTCCTGATCTTCCATCAAGATAGAGTGTCCATGAGAACAAATCCTACATTTATGCCTAAGGTGGTATCCAGAGTCTCTTTAAATCAGGCTATCCACCTTCCTACATTCTTCCCCAACCCACAGAACAGGGGAGAAAGGCTCTTACATACCTTGGATGTACACAGACAATTACGCTACTACCTGGACAGGACAAAAAACAATAGAAAAACTGACCAGCTTCTGGTAGCATATGCAACAGGAAAGGAAGGAAAACCAATTTCTAAACAGACAATCTCCAAATGGATAGGAAATTGCATTAGATTTTGTTACTCCTACCATGGAAAGAAAACTCCAGAGAACATCAGGCCTCACTCCACAAGGGCTACAGCCACTACCACAGCTTTCTTACGAGGAGTGGCTACCAAGGACATTATAGAGGCTGCTACTTGGACCTCCGTGCATACATTTGCCAAGCATTATAACTTACCTCTATACTCTAGATCCCGTGCTGGTTTTGCCACTGCTGTTTTGCAAGGGATCCTAACTACACCATAATCTCTTCTCATTTCCTCCTCCCTAGTTTAGCTATGGTATTCTACCCATTTGTAAGACTGCAGATGCATCCTTGAAGGACATAGTACAGTTTTGTACCTACCATAAATGTAGATGTCCGAGAGGAATGCATCTGCAGTCAGGATTACCCACCCTCCTTCCCTCTGAGGTACTCCTAGGGTATTTGCCAATCTTCAGCTAGCTTGGGGGGATCTATTATGGTGTATTTGTTTGTATATATGTACATACATGCTTATTTTGTGTGTTTGCTCTCTACTATTTGGAAACTTTGGCATTTATCCAAATTTAGCCATCCAAGAGGGCACCTGGCATCTGGGGCAAGAAACACTGAGGAAAATGGCGTCGGCTGATGCCTTTATACCCGAATAACTGCCGCGATGACGTCGGGTGAAGTGCGACACCAGCCGAAGCCAGACCCAGACTTTGGAATCCGGCCGACCGAAGGGCTGCCTGACGACAGGACAACCCATTTGTAAAGACTGCAGATGCATTCCTCTCGGACATCTACATTTATGGTAGGTACAAAACTGTACTTTTGTCCTGCTTGAATTCCAGTCGCTAACATTATAGTTCAATTCTTGCTGTTCTGATGATGATGATGGCAAAAAGCCATCAGTATTCAATCCATTTTGGTGCCCAGAAATGAGCCGTTGTGTCCTGCTGCCTGTTTGAGTTCCAGGGGCATGTACTTCCTGTTCCACTAAGGAAGTGGATTGATTATTAAGTTCCAAATGCCTATGTTCAGGAATGTCTAATCATTGTGTTAAGTTACCAAGTGACCTATTCTGCTCAGCAAGTGTTTGGCTGAAGAGCATCAGTGACTCTCCCTCCTCGGTGCCAGAACCCATCAACTAAAGCAAAAGACCGCAAATACAAACCAGTAAGAAAAACGGCACACACGGAGCTGAAGAACATCTTATGCAAGTCAAGAAGTTGAATAATATCGCCAAGTGGGTTTAAACACAAAAGGTTTTATTCAACACACGGATCCACACTACATGCACAAGCTTTCGTCCCTGCTCAGTCAGGAACTTCTTCAAAGTAAATTAGTAAAATCCACCTCATTTAAATAGTTAAGTAGTAATAATCAATCATAAAACAATATTAATAATAATATAGTGAAAGTAACTAGTAGATGTAAATGTACGACAGAGAAAGTAGTGTATTGCACAGTTTGCACAAAATGTCCCATTTTTTTACATAGGTAAAACAGAGCGGAAATTAGAGTAGAATTTATGAACATGTAAGGGACATAAGGAATAAAAAGGAAACAAATGCTTTGGCAAGGCATAACATGGACTACCCTAACCATACTTTTAAATTTGGAATACTAGAGGTAATTACACCAGATATTAGAGGTGGACCATGAGCATTAATATAACAAAAACAAGAAGCCCTATGGCAATTAAGAATGAATTCCCTACAGTGGCCAGGGTTGAATGATAGTTTTTACTTGCATGTTTCTTAAAATTAAAAGCTCTAGAAAGATGGGTTTTTACAAAAGTATTTTTTATATATTTTATAACAAATAGGATGTTTTAGATTACTTGGTTATTGTATTTATATATATTTATTATGAGATATAACGTTTATTTATTTAGGTATACTGATGTATACCTAAATATATAAATGTTATATCTCATAAAAAAAAAAAAAACATCTTCCCAGATACTGAATTAGATATGTAAACCCAGCCACTGGGGATGCACAAGCCAGTGCATTTCTTTGTGCCGGTCCCAAGCCCGGATAAATGGGGAGGGTTGCGTCAGGAAGGGCATCTGGCGTAAAACCTCTGCCAAATGACTTATGTGGAGAACATTTCATATTTCTGTACCGGATCGGTCGAGGCCCGGGTTAACAACGACCGCCACCAGTACTGTTGGCCAACAGGGTGCTGGTGGAAATTGTTCTACTGTTGGCCGAAGGAGAAGAGGCGGGGGAAGGCATGCCTAAAGGCAGGAAGAGAGGAGGAAGGTTAGGAGTGTAGTAGTGAGGGTAGGAACTTTGAATGTTGACAGTATGACTGGTATAGGAAGAGAGCTAGCTGATATGATGGAGAGAAGGAAGGTTGATATATTGTGCGTGCAAGAGACCAGATGGAAGGGAAGTAAGGCCAGGTGTATAGGAGATGGGTTCAAATTGTTCTATCATGGTGTGGATGGCAGGAGAAATGGGGTAGGGGTTATCCTAAAGGAACAGTATGCCAAGAGGGTTTTGGAGGTGAAGGGAGTGTCTGATAGAGTGACGTTTATGAAGCTTGAAATTGATGGTGTAATGATGAATGTTGTTAGTGCATATGCTCCACAAGTTGGGTGTGCGATGGATGAGAGAGAAAAATTTTGGAGTGAGTTGGATGAAGTGGTGGTGAGTGTACCCAAGGGTGAGAGACTAGTGATTGGAGCGGACTTCAATGGGCATGTTGAAGTGAACAGAGGGGATGAGGAAGTGATGGATAGGTATGGTGATAAGGAGAGGAGTGCAGAAGGTCAGATGATTGTGGATTTTGCGAAAAGGATGGACATGACTGTGGTGAATATGTATTTTAAGAAGAGGGAGGAGCATAGGGTGACATACAAGAGTGGAGGAAGCTGCACACAGGTGGATTATATCCAATGTAGGAGGGCCAGTCTGAAGGAGATTGGAGACTGTAAAGTGGTGACAGGGGAAAGTGTAGTTAAGCAGCATAGAATAGTGGTCTGTAGGATGACGTTGGTGATCAAGAAGAGGAGGAGGAGTGTGAAAGCAGTGCCAAGGATTAAATGGTGGAAGTTAAAAAAGGGTGATTGTGAGGTAGAGTTCAGGGAAGAGTTAAGACAGGCACTGGGAGGCAGTGAAGAGTTACCGAATAGCTTAGTAACTACAGCAGAACTAGTAGGGAGACTGCTAGAAAGGTGCTTGGTGTGACATCTGGACAGAGTAAGGAGACAAGGAGACCTAGTGGTGGAATGAGGAAGTACAGGTGAGAGTACAGAGGAAGAGGCTGAAGAAGAAGTGGGATTGTCAAAGAGATGAAGAAAGTAGACATGAGTATAAGGAGATGAGGCGCATGGCAAAGAGAGAGGTGGTGAAGGCTAAGGATAAGGCATATGGAGAGTTGTATGAGAGATTGGACACTAAAGAGGGAGAAAAGGACCTGCACCGATTGGCTAGACAGAGGGACAGAGCTGGGAAAGATGTGCAGCAGGTAAGGGTGATAAAGGATAGTGAGGGAAACGTACTCACAAGTGAGGAGAGTGTGTTGAGTAGATGGAAAGAGTACTTTGAAGGGCTGATGAATGAAGAGAATGAGAGAAAGAGAAGGTTGGATGATGTGGGGATAGTGCATCAGGAAGTGAAACAGATTAGCAAGGAGGACGTAAAAACAGCTATGAAGAGGATGAAGAATGGAAAGGCTGTTGGCCCAGATGACATACCAGTGGAAGCATGGAGGTGCTTAGGAGAAATGGCAGTGGAATTTTTAACCAGATTGTTTAATTAAATTTTGGAAAGTCAGAGGATGCCTGAGGAGTGGAGAAAAAGTGTTTTGGTACCTGTCTTTAAGAATAAGGGTGAAGTGCAGAGCTGCAGTAACTACAGAGGGATAAAATTGATCAGTCACAGCTTGAAGTTATGGGAAAGAGTAGTGGAAGCTAGGTTAAGAAGGGAGGTGATTAGTGATCAACAGTGAGGTTTCATGCCAGGAAAGAGCACTACAGATGCAATGTTTGCTCTGAGAGTGTTGTTGGAGAAATACAGAGAAGGTCAGAAGGAGTTGCATTGTGTCTTTGTGGACTTAGAGAAAGCATATGACAGGGTGCCTAAAGAGGAGTTGTGGTATTGTATGAGGAAGTCTGGAGTGGCAGAGAAGTATGTAAGAGTGGTACAGGATATGTACGAGGGTAGTGTGACATTGATGAGGACTGCAGTGGGAGTGACAGATACGTTTAAGGTGGAGGTGGGATTACATCAAGGATCAGCTCTGAGCCCTTTCTTATTTGCAGTGGTGATGGACAGGTTGACAGATGAGATCAGACAGGAGGCCCCGTGGACTATGATGTTTCCAGATGACATTGTGATATGTAGTGAGAGTAGGAATCAGGTTGATGAGACCCTGGAGAGGTGGAGATATGCTTTAGAGAGGAGAGGGAATGAAGCCCAGCAGGGCTAAAACAGAATATATGTGTGTAAATGAGAGGGAGGGTAGAGGAATGGTGAGGATGCAGGGAGTAGAGTTGGTAAAGGTGGATGAGTTTAAGTACTTGGGATCAACAGTTCAGAGTAATGGTGAGTGTGGAAGAGAGGTGAAGAAGAGAGTACAGGCAGGGTGGACTGGGTGGAGAAGAGTGTCAGGAGTGATTTGTGACAGACTGGTACCAGTAAGAGTGAAAGGGAAGGTTTAAAAGAGGGTAGTGAGACCAGCTTTGTTATATGGGTTGGAGACGGTGGCATTGACAAAAAGGCAGGAGTCAGAGCTGAATGTGGCAGAGTTAAAGATGTTAAGATTTGCACTGGGTGTGACTAGGATGGACAGGATTAGGAATCAGTATATTAGAGGGTCAGTTCAGGTTGGACAGTTTGGAGAAAAAGCAAGAGAGGCGAGATTGCATTGGTTTGGACATGTGCTGAGGAGGGATACTGGGTATATTGGTAAAAGGATGGAGCTGCCAGGTAAGAGGAAAAGAGGAAGGCCTAAGATAAGGTTTATGGATGTGGTGAGAGAGGACATACAGGCGGTTGATGTGAAAGAGCATGATGCAGAGGACAGGAAGAAATGGAAACAGATGCTCTGCTGTGGCAACCCCTAACGGGAACAGCCGAAAGAAGATGATGACTGAATTAGATATGTAAATAAGGGGTGTGTGTTTTATGATTGATTATTGCTACATAACTATTTAAATGATGGGGGGTTACTAACTAATTTACTTTGAAGAAGTTCCTGACTGAGCAGGGATGAAAGCTTGTGTATATAGTGTGGATTTGTTTGTTGAATAAAACCTTTTGTGTTTAAACCACTTGGCGATTTTATTCAACTTCTTGACTTGCATCAGTTGTTCTTCAGCTCCGTGTGTGCCGCTTGTTTACTGGTTTGTATTTGCAGTCTTAAACTTTATTTCCTCCTTAGCCTGTTTTGCCTCAAAAATGACTGATCCTCCAGGAAAAATATTCTGAAGACAGCTGGATACAACAGATTGAATCTCACATCTGCCCTCTTGACATTCCCCGATTCCTGGGATAAATTTGTTCTCTTCTGCCAGTGGGTACAGTGAGTAATCATTTTCCACAAACACCCTTTCTCCAATTTTTAGTATTTTGCTTTTCTACCACGGTGTTATCATGATTAAGTCTTTCTGCTGGTATGATATGCATCTTTATTAACACAGTTCTTGGCTGCTTTCTCATAACCAAGTTTTGACCTGCACACATGTGTTTTTTAATTAAAAAATCCTGCTGTGGTATCAGTCCAGTTGCTCATTTGTGCTTTCATAAAATTAATAGTCTGTTCTTTCTCTGGTACAACAGAAAATCCCAGGTTTTCCCTTCAATGTTCTGTCATCTAACTGTACCATTTTTTGAAACATTTTGTCTTGAGCAGTCTCATACTCCGCCAGCCTTTTCTTCATTTTGACATCTGATTTTTGCAGTTTTATCAATTCATCTGAATAGCTGTCTAAAGGTTCTTCCATTTTTCCAGTCATTTGTTATTTGAGTTTATATACTCCTTCAGTGTTTTGTTTATTTTAATCAGCTCTGAGCACATTTGGTTTTTCCTTAAAATTACTTGAAGCTATGTCTTGTACCAAAGCTGGAGCTTGAACTGCTTTTTGCTGTACAGTTGCAGTTTTCCCACTCAGTATTTTCTCTTCACCTTTTCTAGTTGATTTTCTTTCAGGCTTTCTAAGTTTCTTCTTTGCTGGCTGGCATCCAGGCAGCATACTTACTAGCCAATAACTGAATTTACTAAAACTGTCAGAGTTACTGGCCCTCATCTCTCAGTTTCTTTTTTCATACTGGAAGAGCTGAAATTAAGCTGTTGATCAGTGTGCAGCCATCTTGGAAGTCCTGGGAAGATTGCTTTTGTAGTGCCTCAGCATAAGTTGATCTTTGTGTATGTAGTGGGCACTCTGTGTGATGTACTGTTTGTATGTGAGATTTTTGTCTCCAGTGAAATTGTGTATGTGCATCTTTTGCACATTGTGTTTATTTCTTTAAGGATTAAATGTTTGGCTTTGAACATGAAACAAATGCGATATTGTCCCAGGATGCCATTATATACCAAGCTGACTATGGAGACATTTGAAAATTGCATATCCGTGTTTCCCTAACACATATTTGAATGGGCTGCTGTAGGTTGTGGAATGGGTTATACAGAAGTTTCTTTGTGTGGTCTCTGGGGTTTGGAACTGGACCAGGTTAGATTGTGCTAAGATTTGATAGTAGTGCTGTTTAATGTGCAAAATAGCTGCTCTAAGCTTCTGTCAGCACAGTGGTTTTGTTTTAGCCACACTAAGTCACAGGTTTTAGTTCTAAGGGATGTTATATAAATAAAATTTACTTTTTGGGCATTTGTGTCTATACAGGGCACTGCTAACCTCACGATGTGAAAACACCAAGAAAGACTGCTTGTGACTGTAATGCTACAACTACTTGAACTTGCCATGTCAGGGTAGTTCATTTAAGTATTAGGGACTTTCAGAATGAATTAAAGGCAAAATCAACAGGTAATGTTACACTAAAGCAGTAGCACTCAAACAGTTATATGGTGTGCAAAAATAAAATAAATCACTTCTCTTCAAAGGATAAAGCAGAATTAACTCTGGACCCCCTTTAGTGTTGGAAGGAGTCCAAGCAGATGGAGAATTGGAAAATGAGCAGGATACAATTTTTAGTAAGGGAAGTTTACTCAAGTGAAATACTGGTTTGCTAGGTAGGCACTTGGTGTTATGGATGTATGGAAAAACAATGAATGGGAGAGGGAGTACTTAAATGGGTTAGACAACAGCAATGAAAGAGGAGAGGGAGGGTTTTTGGATGGCCATAAGGATAGAAGCCAGAGGCATAGCCCTTTAAAACTACAACAAAAACATGAGTGTGAGGGCTGAGAAAAAATTCAAAGTGGGGATCTAGTCCTGTGGTTAGAATTTCAAAAGCTTTTAGCTTAATGTCTTAGTAGGGGGTGGGGCAGACTCAAAAAACAGGAAATAAAAGCAGTAGCAAGGTAAACAGGCACTGGAATTCAACTTTAAGCAGATATATACAGCTATAAAACGTACTGAAGCACAAATCCTGGAGCAGAACGCACAGTACCGCCACTACTGCAATCCCACCATAAAATAAGACACCAGACTACTGAAATGCAACTTTGAACAGGTTTATATAGCTATAAAAGGTGCTTAAGCACAAATCTTGGGGCAGAATTCGCAGTACTGACACTATTGCAATCCCACCACAGGATAAGGCACCATGATATACAGACATTTACCAGTAACTCTGTAATAAATGACTAAACGAGACTTAAATCTGACTATAGATCACAGTCCTGCCACGACTGTGACTGAAGTTACAAGAGTGAGGCCCCAGAATGGGTTCAAAATACAAAAAAAGCTACATTTTACATGTAATTCTACTTATGGAAATAGAAGTGCAACATAATGTATAAAAAGGCCAAAGATTTGCAGTAGTACACATTCTTCCCATAATTCCAAACAAAACTACAAGACTAAGGTCCCAGAGCTAACTTAAAAAAAGTCAAACATGATTTTTTATGGCTAAAACATGGACAAAAAGCAGAGAAGTACAAAAAAAGTATGTCCAGTGGCATTTACTTTCTAGAGTGAGTGTCAAAAGATTTCAGGGTGCCCAGGTATTGCGGAATATTCCTGTAACAGTTATACTACAACTGAAAATAGTGTGGAGTCTGCATGTCCTCCCTGCGTTTGTGTCGGTTTCCTCCCACATTGCAAAGACATACATCTGGAGTGTTTCTCCCTGGGGCTCCTCTGAAAATTGGCTTCGTTCCAAGTCAGACTTTTCCAGTTAACAAATGTTAAATAAAATAAAAATAAAAAATTAATAATATAATCAACATTGGAGATGAGGGCCTGAGCGTAAATGTAATTCTTGTGCTACCTGGAACCATTTTTCCCATTTGGCTTGAGTGCAGTTCTTTCAGACTGGTTTGTAATATTCTTTCTTAATTATGTATTAAGTCCATTACCTCTACCACCTCTGTTTGATTCAGAAGAATTGAGTATTTCCTTTTCAGGATTGTTGCTTTTTTCCCTTACAAGGAATAGGGTCCCTAAAAAGACTTTCTCAGGTGTACTGTTCTTCCCCTTTACATTTGTGCCAATAAATATGTAGTTCGACAGTGTTGTAACCCCACACAGTAGCATCCTACAGTAAGAGTAAAAAAGTCTTGAAACTGCACTAGTTTTGGAGACTCCAAAAGACATGTTACCAGGTACCTGGGATACCATCCATGCATCTATAGCATTGTGTTGATGGGACAGATCCCAGGAATATCTTACCTAACCTAGACAAGAGTGTAAAAGAACTTGTGTAAGTACTCAGAGGGGTGTCTAATTAGTGAGTAAATAACAGACCCATGTTTATCAAGTATGTGTGTATGTTGTAGAGTAGTTTGCCATGAGTCTTCAAATTTCATATCAGAATGTATTCTACACTATTTAATACATTAATACATTAAAAAAAGTTGCTAAACAACTCCAAAGAACAAAGTTGAAATGAAAAAGCAGCAAACCAAAGATCAGGAAGTAACCGGACCACAAAACTTATAAACTTTAGTTTGTTTAATAAAACACCACAAACTTCATCAGAATAAATACAAAAACTTGAAACCACCCTTTAAATACTTGTCACGTGCAAAAGATCATCCAATGACAAAATGCTTCAAATAAATTTAAATATATTTGAAGCATTTTGTCATTGGATGATTTTATCTGATCTATAGTCAGATTTAAGTCTCGTTTAGTCATTTATTACAGAGTTACTGGTAAATGTCTGTATATCATGGTGCAGACATGTACACCTTTTTACCTCCAGGCAACCTAGGTCTGCGGGATTGCCTGGAAAGCCACAAAGACACAGTGCCTACCAGGGTTATTAATAAAGCAATGTATATAGTTCGAGCACATTACACGAAAGTCTATACAGTGCAGAGTATAGTGTGGAAACGTCCTTTAGGCATACTGATTAAAAGTTGTATAAATTATCAGCAAGGGTACATAAACTGCATTATAAATAAATAGGGGAAGTAATGAAGTATGTGTATTGAAAAGGGACACACGGATGAATTGTAGGAATGAACACGTTAAACATGGTAATGTACAGTAGATGAGGGCATGTCAATAAAGACGGATGTAGCATGAATACTAGTCACATTCGACATGATGCAGTACATACTGCACAGTTATTGTATATTAGGTGACTGTCACACAAGGTCACATGTCAGTGGAGAGGATTATTTGTGATGTAAGCATCCTTAACCGGGTTAGTCTGGCTGAGCTTTTGGCTCATTTTCAGCAGAGACCCAGGGAGAAAAGCTCCTCCGGAGTAGAAAACATTTTATTAAATGTTAGTAACATAGTAGTAACAGTCAGCTATAGGATCTTACAGAGACCTGGAGAGAGAAAAAAGTTCCTCAGACAATTCAATTATACAGAGCATTAACAACTGGCAGACAAGTATGTGAGTTGTTACAAACAAGGTTTTAAACAATTAGCAGAAGAAAATGTGACTAGTTACAATATTATTTAAGCTGCTTAGAGCAAACTGAGTTAATAGTTAGGCAGATGCTTATTTAAAGTGGGTAGGATATAGTTGTATAGGAGTTTGGAAACAAGAAAGGAAAGTAGGAATGGCTGGTAGGAGATGTAGGGGAGGTAGAGTATAGGAGACAAACTAGACAGGTTGTTTTGAGACTGTAAGAATTAAGAGTGGTTGAAGATGGAGGAAGGGAAGAGGTAGAAGAGGCAGGGAAATAGTGTTAGAGATACATTAAGAGTGAGGTGGTGAAACAGGTAAAAGGATGGTGGTTTCAGAGTGGTTGGCTACAGTGGCAAGACCACTTTGTTTTTAGGTATTTCCTTGTGGCTAATTTGAAACTTTTGCTATGCTGGAGGGATTTTATTTCCAAGAGGAGTTGGTTCCAGGATATAGCTGGGTTATAGTTATAGAGAAGGCAGCTTATTTTGGTTTTGGGTTTGTAGATGTCTAATACTTCTTGATTTGAGCTGCATAGCATCCTAGCAGGGGAATATTTGGATATGATAGTGGACAGGCTGGGGCAGAAGGAGGGTAGATAGAGAATAGAGTGGATGAGTTGTAGTTAGTATAGTTGGAGCAGCTGAAGGGAATTCTAGCCAGTCTAGTTGCTGTAGTGCTAAGCAGTGGTGTGACTTGTAGGTTTGGTTAGCTGCAAATCTGCCAGTCTTATTATAGGTAGTTTCAAGCTTGGAAATAAGTGTAGAATTTAGGTTTGTGAATATTTGGCAGCTGTACAGGAGTGATGGGAGTAATAAAGCCTGGGAGAGAGTTATTTGAGCAGTGTTAGTTAAGTATTTCTTGCTACAGAAAAGGTGTCCAAGTTTCTGATGAGTTCTTTTTACCGAGTTAGTAATATGGAGATCAAACTTAAGCTGATCATCTATTGTAACACCTAGCAATTTAGTACTAGATTCAGCTGAGATGATAGTGTTGTTGCAGGATAAGATGGTAAATGTGCTTATGAGTGTGGTGATGTTTTTAGGGAGGAAGAGTAGGAGATTAGTTTTTTTTTTGATTAAGTATTAGTTTGTTATCATTATGCCAAGTCTCAATGGTGTGGAAGGATGCCTGGGTAGTTGAGTGGAGGTAAGTTGGATTATCAGTAATGGTTATAACAGTTGAGTCATCAGCATATTGCACGAGAGATGACTGGGGACAAGAGGAGCAGAGCAAGTTGGTGAAAATATTAGAGTAGTGGTCCAAGTATGGACCCTTGGGGGACTCCCATTTGTACAGTGAGAGGGGAGGATAGTACAGAGAGCCATTTTACTAATTGCTGGCAGATTGAGAGATAGCTGGAGAACCAGGAGATAGTAGGGGGAGAGAAATGTAAGTTAGTGAGTTTATCTAGGAGGAGTGGGTGAGAGACGGTGTCAAAGGCTTTAGAAAGGTCAAGGAATAGGCATGAGACAAGTTTATTGTTATCACGAGTTAGGGAGACTATGTTGATGAATGATATGAGTGCAGTAGTTGTACTATGCTTGGGACGGAAACCATGCTGTGTGGGTGTGAGAAGGTTTACCTGGTGAAGGTAATGCATTACGTGCTTGTGAATGCATTTCTCTAGGATTTTTGAGAGTGTAGAGAGTATGGCAATCGATCTGAAGTTGGATATGTCTGAGGAGTTGCCCCCTTTGTGAATGGGTAGAGTAAAGAAATTCTTCCATACAGTGGGGACATAGGATTCAGAAATGGATCGGTTGATTAAGATGGTTACAGGATAGGCAAGAGGTTCAGAGAAAATCTGCAGAAAGTAAGAGGGTAGCTTGTCAACATATGGGAAGCAAGGTTTAAGTTTAGAGAGTAATGACTTTACATAGTTAGTTGATACTGCTTTTAGAGAGAAGGAGTTAGGATGGTTTGGAAGAGGTCTAGAGTTTGTGGGGGTGCTAGTGTTATTTCTGGGGGGTGTAATTTACTATGGAGGTTATTGAGTTTATAAAATGATTGTTAAATTTGTTGGCTATGTCTTCAGGTGTTGCATTGGGACATGGGTTAGGAGATGAAGGGTTTCCTGCATGAACAATCTGTTTAATAGAGCTCCAGAATTTCTTTGGGTCTGATTTAAGAGTAGAGGGAGGATTGGCATAGAAGTTTATTTTGTCATAATGGATGATTTTTTTATTTTATTTCTGAGTTCTTTATATTTCTGAAGAAGAGAAGGGGTCCTAGTTTTAGTCCACATTTTCCAAATCCTATCCCAGTCTTTCATGAGGTTTCTGGTAGATTTAGTGAGCCAGGGAGCAGTATTAGATTTGATTCTAATTGTGCAAAGAGGCGCAAGGGAGTTAAGCATGTTTAGGAATGTAGTGTTGAAGGAGTGGACAGCTTCATCTAAAGGAAGAGTGGTGAGGTAAGACCAGTTAATTTTGGAGAGTTGGTGAATAAAGGAGTTAGGACAGAAATGAGAAAGTGAGCAGGTGGTAATAAATTTGTTAGGTTTGGTAAGGTGGGGTGTATGTCTGGTAACTGTTATAGGGCAGTGGTCGCTGAGGGCATTTGGAAGGGTTTGGGAGTTGTGATAGTTTTGAGGGTGGGAGACCAAAATCCAGTCAAGAAGAGAGCTAGGTAGGTGAGATTTATTAATGTAGGTTGGGGTTGTGATTAGCTGCTCAAACCCATGTAGGTTTATACAGGAAGTAGTGTTGGGAGCTTGTATTGTAAGCCCATCAATATTTACATCTCTCAGTATAATTATTTCATTGTGGATGGTATGTGAGAAGTGAGATAGGATGTTCTCAAGTATGTTAATATTATCACCAGGGGGGAATATAGATTGCTGCGACAGTTATGGTGTTGAAACTGTTAAGTTTGACGTTGGTCAGTAGGAGTTCAGCTGGTGAGAAGGAGGGTAAGTCCAGTGTTGGACTGATTTGGGAGAGACAATTGGAGTAGAGTATGGAGACTTCTCCTCCTTTTCTTTCAGGTCGATCTAATCTAAGGATATTATAGCCAGGAGGGATGATTTCACTGTCTAGATGGTGTGGTTTTAACCATGTTTCAGTTAGGGTAACTATGTCAGGTGTATAGTTAGCTATCCAAGCATGGAGTTCTTGAACTTTATTTACAAGGCTCCTGACATTGATAGAGCAGAATTGTACTTGTTTTTGTGGGTTGGAGGGGTTGGCAGGTTTAGATACAGGGGGGTTATTGTTCAGGGTAGTGTCTGTAGGACCTGGGTTAGGATAAATGTCACCAGATAGAAGTAGAGGTTTGTAATGGGGTTGTAATTTGAGTAAGTAGACTTGTTTTTTTTGTTTTAAAGGGGAGGGGGAGATATTTTTATTTTAGGAATGGGAGTGGTGGGAGGAAGGATGGAGGGACACATTAGTAGATAGGGTTGTGGTGTAGTACTTGAGTTAAGAGTGGTGTTTGAGGGATGGAAATGGGGAGTAGGTAATTGTGAGTGATAGGAGGTGAGGTGAATAGAATATAAGGAAAAGAGAAGGTAAGAGTATAGTTTGAGTTGTAAGAGATATGTCACTTTATGGGATGTAGAACAGAGGATGAGAGGAAGGGTGGGAGTAAGGTATAGTAGTCTTTGATAGTGGACAGTAGGTAAGTGTGGGGAGGAGCAAAGAAGGGAGGTAGTATGAGAACAGGAAGTAGAGGGGTGGGGGATTTGGAAGGAAGTGAGGGGGGTGTGTTTGTGTGGATAGGTATAAAGGTAATGATATGGGGCTGGGTGGGAATGGGGGTCGGAGAGGAGCGAAGTGAGCGAAGCTACACCTTCCAGAGAGAACTTAGCTAAAAAAATATATCAGCTAGTCCAGGGACACATACTAGAGATGCTACACCTAGAGGGCTTTCAGCTGCAATTAGAGCAAATATGGCATCCAGGGTTTTTGAAACCTTTGGTGTGTTGTACCTGAGCAATCACTTGGGGGGTGGGGGAAGGGAGGGAAACATTCAATTGGAATTTGAAGTAGCAGGGGAGAATCCAAGGGACTCTGCTAAACCTAGCTAATTATCAAGGACAGCCAAGGAAATAAGGTAAACATAAAGGCATCCTTGTTCAAGGACTGGAAGGTTTCTCCAAGAAAAACTAAGAAAAACTATGTGTAGGAATACACCACAGATGGAAGTTGTATGGTGCTTACTAGTCTGCAATGGCAGATTTTATTCTCTTTTATATTTGAATTCCCGTTAGCTGCACACAATGTAGCTAAAGATAAAAGCAGCTGGAGACTTTGCACCTCTGTTTGGTTTTTAGTGAAGAACAAGTGTTGAGGAGGAGGGACTGAAGCTATGACTATTGAGAGGGGCTAAATACCTTAACATGCAACAAATTATCAACAGTGAAATGGATGAAAGGGGTGGGGGTGGGCTAAGAGGAAGAAGGTTTGCAGCTGTTGCCCCTGGGGTATGCAATCTAGCTTGACTCTAACAGATTCTAACAAGGCATAACAGTAGTTACAAAAGCTGGCACCTACACTACACAAGCGGCAACAACAAGGTTCATGGAGTTAAACCAGGGGCTGCAGTCTATTTCTGGATGATTACTGGTTAGAGCTTTCTTTGCTTTTAGCTGGAGTGAGAGGATTCCTTGCTCACACAAGTGGGGGTGGGGGGGTGGGGCCCAAAGCGATCAAGTCTTCAGTGTCTCTAAAAGTTGCAAAGAAGAGAATATATCAGGGATGTTATATACAATAGGTGTTAGGTGCATATTGTAAAGCTGTGCAAAATGAGTTGCCTGAATATGAATACAATGTCAACATAGGTCTCAACCAAGCAGGACACATAGTAACAGGCTCATGGACATCAGTAGACAGGAATAAGCAGTGTCATGGACAATATCAGCATAATATCACCAATAATCCCATGTCTTTGACATAACATATGTGACTGTGAGTGATCATAGATGGTTGTGCAAGAACACACTTTTACAACTGTTATGATTTGTCAGCAATATTTGAGGGAATCAAGTATACCTTCCATAAAATTACCATCTGCCGGAAGTGTTAGGAGGGACACTGTTAACACCTGTATTTAAAATTATGAGCAATCCTGGCTAGTTGCCAGGTTTGCATGCCATGTATATAGCACAGTCCACACTGTCATGAATGTAACCCATGCCATCAGTTTGTCAATCAGCTATGTATTTACTGTGTGCATTACATGACCATGTATCACACATGCATCTTGTATTATATTGATGGGGGATATGCACCATCAACCAATAATGTTTATTCAACAGAAATAATTCTTAAGTATGGCCAATAAGATGTGTGGGACCTCACTGTGGTAAATGTGGTACACTTAAATAACTCATCCCTGGAAAATGTGTTGAGAGGTACATGAAAAAAGATGCATTGTACTTAATTACTGGTATGATAAGGGCTGAGAACTGTGGAACTATAATGCCGTTGATGTGGATGTCCTGCACCATATACTCAGGAGTTCTGCTACATACAAGTGAGTAGTCACCAGTTTGGACATTCCACATACTATCTACCTGAGTACACAGGTCACATACCACTTGGTCTGCTTATAGGAGTGTGCTATATGATAATTAGCTTGTGTATATGCTTTTATGACACAACTAATTAGTCCATGATTTTGGTTCATCTACTGTGTTCTCATGGCTGTGGCAGCAGTTCTTGGTGCTTGTTGATACAATTTATGTATTATACCAGTATTACACTTGAATTCAGTAATCATCCACAATTTGCAGTCCACCACAAAGCTAGTTAGACAAGGGATATGCAAGACAGTTTTGACGTCTGAGGTTTAAATGATGAACAGGAAAGGGCCTACCACAGACCCCTGAGGTATCGACCTGATCACTGTATTCCAGATATAGGTCACTTCACACACTTCAACATACTTATCTGTCACATATGTGATCCAGTGGTCTACCCACTTGATAGCATAGATGTTTATGGCCACTTGTGACAGTTTCTCAGTAATACCAGAGTGTGTATTTGTGTCAAATGCCTTGGATAGGTCAGGTTCTGCAGGATGATAGTGTTGTCATCATGCATGCTGCTGTTGGCCTTCTTGAGGATATCGTATAGAAATAACAGACATGATGTAGCCTGAACAGATTACACGTGTTTGGTACACAGTCAGGATATTACCTGTGTCCTTTTAGAAATGTTTCATAATGACTTTGTTGGTCTACCTCACAGATGAGGAGAGTCAGGATGTGTCTATAACTCCATGCATCAGGTGATGGTCACCCCCAGTCAAAAGGATGCATGTTGCTGTACACCCTCCTTCAGGAACATAGGCTGTCTGGAGGCTGTGTTGAAGTATGGATCCAACTCTGTCTGTTAGGTCATGTTTTGAGTCATGCTATAGGCAGCCTGTGATTTTGTCAGGGCCAGTTGAGTCTGTGTTAACTGTAGAAAGCGCACAGATGAGCTTCCCTCCTTAAAATACAAATTGAGTAATGTTTGCATGTACAGCTTGGCTGATGGCCAGTGGCGACAGGGGAATGACATGAGACAAACTATCAGCTAGCAGACTGTCTATTTCCTCCAGATGAGTATGTCTTGTGATATCCATTTACGGATCTGTACTTAGTTTTTTATTTCCATTAACATTTGACTTGTATTGTCAAGACAAAATAAACTTTATTGACATTTAGGACTACACAAGTGCAGCCTAAATGAAATTCCAAGCATCAACTTGCCAGAGAGCACATAGGAAACAGTGATAATAAGAACAGTATAATATTTCAGTTTAAAAAAAGATATTCAATGCAAGACCCACAGAAGGATAAATTAATAATAACAGCAAAAACACACAGCCCCCCAAGACAGTCATAAGAAGAATACTGTACATAGCAGCATGACAGAGTAGGAGTGCACATGTGAGATTGTCCTCCTTTGATCATCTGCATCAGACAAGCAGCAGGCAATTGCACATGAATAAGAAAATATAATGCTACATTAAAGAATAAAAAAAAGATAATAATCCCAACACTATACCGAACCACAAAAACCACCGTGGCAATGAACGAAAAATAACTATCAAACACAAGCGTCGCCACAGTAGTTACCAGACTTTAAATATCCAATTCTTCAACAATGCTAGGCATAAAACCATTAGTCCTACAGCTGTAAAATGCTGTTATTAACTTTCCAACTCACGAATACAGAGCCAAAAAATAACTGGAAATGTTTATTGTTAGCGCTTTCACCTTTCGGCTTCTTCGGACAATACAACATTCACTAAAACATACAAGATTTAAATATTCCCTCCCTCCAAGTCTATTGGTGGACAAACATTCCATTTCGTTTCGTCACTTCCTTCATTTAAAAGGCATTCTTGTAAGCATCCTAGTTCAAGTTACTACAAACGAAACGAACATGTCATGTTCAAAAAATTACATAAACATCCCAATAAACAAAATCCCCATTAAATAACTACACCATCCTTATCTCACATTGCAGTACTTAAAAGCAATGTTAAAAGCATAACTTAAACAAAGTTAATAAAGTGTCTAATAACACAACATCCATCCTCTCCATCATCTATGCGCTGCCCAACTCTAACGCACATTCAGTTCAGGGTGAGGATGTAGACAAAAATAAAAACTACTGATAAAATGTGAGGCAAATCAGAAAGTTCATCATTAATAATGTTGGAGAGTGTATAAAACAGAGGTATGATGCCCCTCTCTCTGGTGTATAAATACAGCTGATGTTTAAGTAAATTCAAGGTCAGTAACCTGCTTCTACAGCATAAATTAAACATGTGTTCTAAAGCATATTATGCAGGAGAACTACTGATCCTAGGACTTACTATTACTTATTCTCAAACTATCCATGGCAACTTCCAAAACATTTCAATATACAAAAGCCAGGAATAAAAAATGACCAAAGTGAATCCCACTCAGCATGCTTGATTCTCCATGCTACTTATCAGAACAAGAGAAACGATCATTGACTGGTCAACACTAATCCATACCACCCCTTAAATATTAACTTATAAGGGGAAGACCAACTATCAGAGATCAAAAACAACGAATCTATCAGATGTGAGATAAGGATGGTGTAGTTATTTAATGGGGATTTTGTTTATTGGGATGTTTATGTAATTTTTTGAACATGACATGTTCGTTTCGTTTGTAGTAACTTGAACTAGAATGCTTACAAGAATGCCTTTTAAATGAAGGAAGTGACGAAACGAAATGGAATGTTTCTGTCCACCAATAGACTTGGAGGGAGGGAATATTTAAATCTTGTATGTTTTAGTGAATGTTGTATTGTCCGAAGAAGCCGAAAGGTGAAAGCGCTAACAATAAACATTTCCAGTTATTTTTTGGCTCTGTATTCGTGAGTTGGAAAGTTAATAACAGCATTTTACAGCTGTAGGACTAATGGTTTTATGCCTAGCATTGTTGAAGAATTGGATATTTAAAGCCTGGTAACTACTATGGCGACGCTTGTGTTTGATAGAATAAAAAAAAGATATTGCACACTTTTCAGCTGAGCAACGTATTGTGAATGATTACTGACTAAATAATAGGTGGCTGCTATCAAAGTTTATAAGTCTCAACACTGTTGGGTAGAAGCTGTTTAAATTAATTGGAATAAATGATTTATATGATTTTTATAATATGATTAATAAATAAATTGGAATAAATGATTTGTGAAAAGATGTCCAAATACAACCTTGGTCATTCATCATATTCCACACTGTTAGTATACGCACAGTCTTGCAACTGTACCAATGTCATATGCTTAACATTACTTGCAGAGCATATGCTTATGCCGCAGTGGTACGGCGGTAGCATCGTTACCTCACAGCAAGAGGTTTTCCCGTTCGATTCTCGGCATGGCTTGGGAGTGCCTTCTGTGTGGAGTCTGCATGTCCTCCTTGCGGCTGGGTAGCGTTCGAAAGACATGCGTGCGTAACTGGGCATGCCTTCGTTGAAGGTTGGGCATTGAGCTGGCACCTTGGCGTTTCGTAAAAATCTACTGCCAGTCATTAGCGGATCGGAGCTCCGCTGTGGCGACCCCTTACCGGGAAAAAAACAAAAGACAAACAGCAACAACTTGCAGAGCATATGCTTATATGTGTTTCATGGGCATGCTGTGCTTTAGCTACCTGATGTCATATCAGGACACATTAGAGACCAGTTTGTGGCTCATACAGAACATTTACTGACACAAATGCTAATAGTCACACAATGGTGCTGCTTGACAACCTCAGCAATCCTTGATTATAGCAACACAACTGCGCATGCAATGAATTCCACAAGGCTGAAATTGCATCAAAACATAGGATACACTGGTTGTGTATATCACAGCATAACAGCATGTGTATGAGAAGTCTTATTTGACCATGTAAAAAATTTGAATTTATATCAATGTCTGTCACAGAACATCTAATGATGGTATGTAAACAGATGCAGATATGTGCCATACAAGTGTCACTATAATGGCGGAATGTGAACTGTGTAGAAGGTTGATCTGCTCCTCTGCAACAACACATGTCCTAATACGCCAACAATATACATAAAAGTGTATCATAATATGTCAGCAGTTCTCAGAAGGCAAATTACTACAGCTGTTATAGAAGGAGCATGTACTACAGTGGCATCAATGGCCATCAGTACATAGTTTCATAGGTGTATACTAGGCTAATGGCCCTGGGGCCTTTACAAGCCTAGCCATAGGATTACCCTGACATCGTGCCACCTGACCTTAGTTCCCAGTGCCTCTCTTGAGTGGAGCCACTGGAGGTATCCCCAGTGTGAATTTTCTATTTCCCGTCCACTCATCAAGATTTGTCTTAGAGAGTCAGCGAGGTGCTCTGCTTGACATGTATGGGAAGTCTATTCCATAGCATGGGCAGTCTCTGGTTTATGAACCTGTCCCTCCAGTACGTTCTGTTCATAGGTAGGTACTAGGCTATCAGCCCAAGGGCCTAAGTAAGCCTAGCCAACAAGGTTCCCTGGCTTACGCCACCCAAGAAAGTTAATTTCCTGTGCCCCTGTTAAGGAGAGCCACAGAAGTGATCCCTGGGGTGTATTTCCTATTTCCCATCCACTCATCAAGATTTTTCTTGAAGAATGCTAATGAGGAACTTTGCTTGACATAGATGGGGTAGCTCGTTCCAGAGTATAGGAAATCTCTGGGACAGGAATCTATTCCTCCAGCATGTCCTGTTTATTGTGGTGACAAGGTTTAGGTCCCTAGAGTGTGTAGCTCGGAGGGATTGGGATTTCTTTAGGAGTAGCATGTCCAACAGCTCTGGGTTTAACATAGCTTTATATGTTAGACCGAGATCTCCTCGGAGTAGGCGATATGCTACAGAGTAAAGCTGGAGTTTTTTGAGACTGTCAGTGTAGGGTGTCTGTTGGAGGCCAGTAATCCTCGTTGTGAGGTAATTCTGTGGCCTTTCCAGCTGCAGCAGATGTCTTGTGAGGTACATTCCAAAATGGATGTTGTACTATATAATGGGTCTAATGAGTGTGGAACAGAGGGGAACAATGACCTCTTTTTTCCTGGACAAGAACCCTTTTGTGATGAAGTGTGCCACATAGAAGAATTTCCTGACTATTGTGGCAATGTGATTATCAAAGGAGAGACTACTGTCCACCTGGGTCCCAAGGTCTCTTATCACACATTCGGCGTTAAGTAGACTGCCGTTTATATGGTAGTTCATGGGTACAGAGTTTTTACCAAAGGGGATGACAATACACTTTTTGGCATTGAGCTTGTGGCCATGCCTCTGACACCAGACATCTGTCTCAGTGAAGCCCTTGTGTAGGATGTCCACCTCATTTGTGGACTCAACTATGGCTCCTAGTTTGCAGTAATCTGCAAACTTTGTTAGCCAGAGGCTTCTGTGTTGGCCTGTACTTCAGAGAAGTAGATACCAAACAGGAGAGGTCCCAGGACTGTACCCTTGTGGTACTCCACTTGTCACTGGTTTGAAGTCAGGTTTGGAGTCTGGAACTTTTACAGTATGGATTCTGTCAGTGAGCCAGTTGACAACCCATCTTGTGATGTAGGGATTTATACCTAGTTTAGTGAGTTTAGCTATAATTCCAGAATGAGGGATGATGTCGAAAGCCTTGGTAAGGTCAAGATAGCAGGTTGAGATCTCCGGAGCGTGTGGTGTGGAGGGATTGGGATTTCTTTAGATGTAGCATTTCTAACCGAGCTGGGTCAAACATGGCTTTGTAAGTTAAGCAGAGATCACCTGTAAGTAGGCGATAAGAGACAGAGAATAGTTGTTTTTGTGTGTCCATATAGGGCAAGTGTTTAAGGCCTAGAATCCTCTTTGTGAGGTACTTTTGTGACTTCTCCAGTTGTTGCAGGTGTCTAGTGAAGTACATGACAAATGGGGCATTGTACTGAATGATTAGTGTAATGAGGGAAGAGTAGAGGGAGACAGTGACCTCTTTCTTCCTGGATGCAAAACCCTTAGTAATGAGATGTGTCACATAGAAGGACTTTCTGACCACAGTGGCAATGTGATGATCAAAAGAGAGGCTGATGTTGACCTGTGTTCCCAGATCTGTTATAATGCCTTCTGTGTTCAGTGGACTACCATCAGTGTGATAATTCATGGGAACCAGGTTTTTCCCAAAGGGGATGACAACACATTTTTGGCATTGAGCTTAAGGCCATGGTTCTGACACCAGTCGTCATTCTCGGTGAGGCCATTCTGCAGGATGTCAACATCACTTGAGGAGTTAATAATAGCTCCCAACTTGCAATCGTCTGTGAACTTTGTCAGTCAGAGTCCCTTTGTGTTGCCTGGACTTCAAAGAAGTAGATACCAAACAGGAGAGGACCCAGGACTGAACCCTGTGGGACTCCATTCGTGACTAGTCGGCAGTCTGTCTTGGAGTCAGCTACTTTCACACTGTGGGTTCTGTCTGTGAGCCAGTTTGCAACCCACCTAGTGATATAGGGGTTGATGTCTAGGGTAGTGAGTTTTTCTATGATTCCCGAGTGGGGAATGGTATCAAAGGCCTTGGCCAGATCAAGGTAGGCTGCATGAACCACCTTACCTTCATCCATACCTCTGGTGACTTGCTCAAAGAAGTCGAAGAAGTTGAGCAGACATGATCTACCCTTCACAAAACCAAACTGTGTGGAATGCAGAGTTTGGAGATTCCCTATATCCTTGTTTATTAGGTCCATGATGATGCGTTCCATAGCTTTGCAT
Organism: Protopterus annectens; assembly: GCF_019279795.1. NCBI lineage: Eukaryota > Metazoa > Chordata > Ceratodontiformes > Protopteridae > Protopterus > Protopterus annectens. The sequence goes on from NC_056728.1 coordinate 964,334,911, forward strand.
ATCAGATTTGTCAGATTAATTAGGTGATGGTTCCCAGGGTCTGTAGTTGCTCCCCCTTTGTGGAGAGGGATGACTGTAGCATTAGCTCATATCTCAGATTGTAAGACTCTCTTGTATCCATACTGTACATCCACACCTCAGTATAACACATGGCAAGATTGAGTTGCCAACTGCTCATAGGATCATAGAACATTATTAGGCTAATGGCAAACATCACATGAAATCCTAGCCATTATTGTACCATGTAAAAAAATTCCCTATATCTATATTATGAAAGATAGTAGGACTATTATTTGTGTGCATATTTGTTAACTTACATTACATCCTGTCTTTGTCCATGTGGGACATATGCACCACACCATTACAGAATTGGCAGTCACACATGCATTGGTCTGGAGATGGCTTGCAGAGGCTCATGGAAGGGCTCTGCTGCATGATGTGTGTAAGCATATGTGACAGGAGGACATCCTCCACTCCTCTGCAGGAAGAGTGTCATGTGGCCATAGGAAAAAGGAGGATGGTGGATGCATGGAGCTATGTGAAAGGTTCCCCAGGTGCTAGTGAAATGAAGAGCGATTCCAAAGGTCATACATTGACCATAATATACCACCAAGCGCACATACACACACACACACACACACACACACACACACACACACACACACACACACACATACACAATAGGTTCATAGGTAGGTACTAGGCTATCTGCCCAAAGGCATTTTTAGCCTAGCCAGAATGTGTTTGCTTTCGCCACCCCCTTAGATTAGTTCCCTGTGCCTCTGTCCAGCAGAACCACTGAAGTGATCCCCGAGGTAAACTTTCTGTTTCCCATCCACTCGTCAAGATTTCTTTTGAAGAGTATTAGCGAGGAGCTCTGCCTAATGTAGATTGGAATCTTGTTCCAAAGCATGGGAAGTCTCTGGGACAGGAATCTATCCCTCCAGCATGTCCTATTTATTGTTGTGGTGAGGTTTAAATCCCTAGAGCGTGTGGCTCATGGGGATAAGGTTTTCTTTAGGTGGAGCATGTCCATCAATTCTGGGTTGGAAGATCACCTCTGAGTAGGCGGTATGCAACAGAGTACAGCTGCAATTTCTTCAGTCGAGCTGCATAGGGCATCTGTTTGAGGCCAGTGATCCTCTTGGTGAGGTACTTCTGTGGTCTTTCCAGCTGTTGCAGGTGTCTTGTAAGGTACATCCCAAATGGGGCATTGTACTCTACGATGGGTCTGATGAGTGATGAGTAGAGGGGCACAATGACCTCTTTTGATCTGGATGCGAACCCTTTTGTGATTAGGTGGGCCACGTAGAAGGATTTTCTAACCACTTTGGCGATGTGATTATCAAAGGTGAGATTACTATCTACTTGGGTCCTCAGATCCCTTATCCCGTCTTCTGTATTTAGGGGACTACCACCTATGTGGTAGTTTGTGGGTACTTTGTTTTTTCCAAAGGGGATGACTATGCACTTTTTGGCATTTAGCTTGAGGCCATGATTTTGACACCAGGTATCTGTCTCAGTGAGACCTTTTTGGAGGATGTCTGTGTCAGCTGGAGAGTCAGTTATAGCCCCTAGTTTGCAGTCGTCTGCGAACTTGGTCATCCATAGTCCTCCTGAGCTTACCTGTACCTCTGAGAAGTATATGCCGAACAGGAGGGGTCCTAGGACTGAGCCCTGGGGAACTCCACTTGTAACCGATTTATTGTCGGACCTAACTCCCGCAACTCTCACCATGTGGGTTCTGTCTGTGAGCCAGTTGGCAACCCATCTTGTGACGTAGGGGTTTATGTTCAGGCTGGTGAGCTTGTCTATAATACCAGAATGGGGAATGGTGTCGAAGGCCTTTGCAAGGTCTAGGTAGGCTGTGTGTACCACCTTTTCCTCATCTATAGATGGCTGGTAACTGTCTCAAAGACGTTCACCAGGATTAGAAGGCATGATCTGCCCTTAACAAAGCCGATCTGGGTAGAGTCAAGTGTTTGGAGGTTCGCAGTGTCTCTGTTAATGAATTTCATGATGATGCGCTCCATAGCCTTGCAGACCAAGCAAGTCAGGCTTATAGGGCGATAGTTCCTGGGGTCTTTTGTGGCTCCACCTTTGTGGAGCAGAATAACCGCTGCTGTGCGCCACTCTATGTGTACGTAGCCTGTGGAGAGGCTGAGCTTGAACAGTGTGTTTAGGTGAGGGGTTAGTTCGTTTCTGAGCTCATATAGGACGCAGCCTGGGACACCATCCGGTCCCATTGATGCTGTGTTTTTGGCTTTGGAGAGGGCTGTTTTAACCTGAGTGTCTGTGATTTCAGGGACTCTGCATTCTTCTGGTATGGTTATGGGCCCTCTTGGGGGTGAGAGGGGGGTGAAGTTTGCGCTGAACCTGTCTGCCAGGATGTTGGCGATATCGGTCGGTTCAGTGTATTTTGTGCCATTCTGCACTAACTCCGAGCAGATCTGAGCATTGACACTTGGATTCTTGACATAGCTAAAGAATGCCTTGTGGTTATCTTTGGAGTCCTTGGCAATTTTTCTTTCAAAGCTCGCCTTGGATGATTTTATGAGGGATCGTAGTTTTGTGCTGATACTGATCAGGGATGTCTTCCCTTCTTGGGATTTTACTCTTTTCTGTACAAGTTTGCTCCTTCTATTGTATAGCTTGTTTATGGCAGGAGTCCACCAGACTGGTTTCCTTTTCTTAGAGGAGTGAGTCTTGGTTTTGCTTGGGATGACATGATCCAGTCATTCTTGTAGGTGCCCGTAGAATGCATTAGTAAAGAATTTTGCAGCTTGGACAGCGTTATCCTTCAGCATGGGGGCTTTGAAACTTTCCACCTCGGTCTTAAGTAACGTGAAGTTTGCTTTTGAAATGTTTTTCACGGTGGTTTTCTTGTCTGGGGGTGGGGGGCGGAATGTGGATATCCAAAGTGATTTGTTTACGGTCATATCTAACCAGCGAGGGGTTGACCTCTGGTGTGGAACACCGGTCGCCCATGTTGGTGATGACCTCTGGTGGGAGTGTTGACCAGTTGAACCAGGGCATTTGAGTGTATAAATTCTAGGAAATGTTGGGCAAGGGAGTTAGTACTTGAGTAGTTCTCCCATTTAATGTTTGGATAATTGAAATCACCCAATATTAGGGTGTTTGGTAGGACCTTTATGTTTCCCAGTGTTTCCATGAACACGGAATGCGAGTCCTGGGACATGGTGGGTGATCTGTAGCAAGCTGCAATTTGAATTGCAGTTTTGCCCATTGTCAGTTGCACGTGGATGATCTCTGAAGCATCGCGCTGTGCCACTAACCTGGAGGTGTGGGTATCCTTGATGAATATGGATACGCCCCCGCCTTTTGTATTTCGGTTTGGGTTCTGTGGCCGAAATGTATGGTATGAGTTGTAGCCTGGTAGTGCTTGGGTGCTCTCTGGAGCCTGAAACCAGGTTTCTGTTACTGCACATATATCGATTTTCTCCATACTGAGGAGTGCCTCGAGTGCGTGCATTTTGAGGTTCAGACTTCTGGCATTGAGTAGCACTACCCTCAATTTTTTGTTACTTGTACTATTTATGGTGGTAGGTTCGTCTTTTGAGCCTTGCCTAAAAAAGGCATTATGGGGGTGGCAAGAGCCTTGGCCAGTATTCGAAAGCCTAAGGGTGACAGGTGCAAGCAGTCTTTAGCGAAGCAGCATGGTTTGTCGAGCATGTCATCCCAGGCATACAGACACTGGATCCCCTTTGAATGACACCAGAAATTTAGCCAATTGTTGAAATTGAGAATTTTTTCTTTATACTGTGGTATCATTCTTGGTGAGGGTAGGATGCTACTCAAGGTCAGGGTCATAGCGGCCTGGGCTACGTGATCAGAGAGCTCTTCCATGTCTCTTTTCATGTAGTCCAGAGAGGTATGGCTGAGGTCATTCACACCAACATGGACAATGACAGAGTCATATTTGTACATGATGTCCTTCAAGAATGCAACTGCAGTCATAACATGTGGGTTGTCCTGCCTCAGGCAGCCCTCGGTTGGCCGGATTCCAAAGTCTGGGTCCGACGTCGGCTGATGTCGCATTTCTCTCCGACTTCAGAGCGGCTGGAGTACATAAGCATCAGCCGACGCCATTTTCTTCAGTCTTTCTTGCCGTGCGGTGTCCGAAGCAGAAGCAGTTCACAAGTGCCGGTTGGTCAGCTCCTGTATTCTACGATACCGAAGTCATCAAAAAAGCTAAGTACCCCGTTGGGGACCTTTTCTTGCCTCAGCCGATGTCAGCAATTACTGAAAAAGTTAACAATTGTCTTTCTTGTGGTAAACAAATACCTCATAAGGATTTCCACTCTTAGTGCCTCCCTTGCCTGGGCCCAGACCACGACGTCTCGGCCTGTGTAGCCTGTGCTCGCTTCAACAAGCGCACTCTCAGGCGCCGGGCGGAGTTCGCTGAAGATTATTTCGGCGATAATTTTGCTTACACCATGCCGTCGGATCTTCCGACATCGCAAACTCCCAAAAAGCGAAAAGACCGGGACCGACATCCTCAGCCCGCGTCTACCACCGACTCCACGCCAAAACCTAGAGCGAGTGCTCCGGTTCCCTCTGAGACGGTCTCTCCACCGCTCCGAACCGTAGACACCGCATTACTGACGACTCCGATTCCAGACATTACTCCGACGCCAGTTATAGATTTTCCTCCGGATACCGAAACCGAGGAAATGCCCGAGACCATTGCTGTAGACAAGGTCACTCCTGCACGTGGAGCTGCCAGGCCCCCTATGGCCATGTCTATTAAGGCCTACACTAGGGCTAAGGCAGCCAGCAAAACAAAGCATATTACTTCTAAATCCTTACCTCAGCCGACTCCAGAAACACAAATTATGTCCATGGCTGCTGATTTGATTTCCATGATTAGAGGTTCACAGGCCCATCCTGAGAGAGGATCCCAGCCTCCTCCTGATAAAAGGCCCCGGGTTGAACCCTCTGATCCTACACCTTCAGATGAAGATTCTGAGGGCTCTGTCCACTCAGATAGCCAGGAAGAGCTCTTCCAGACCTATGAGAACTCGGATGCAGAAGATTCCATCCCCTCGGCCTCCCTTCCTGAGGATATTTCTTTTGGGGAAGTTCTGCATACCATGAGGGAACATTTCAAGTGGCAAGGTCAGGAATATTCTGATTCTAGGAAACGCCTTAGGACTTTCCTTAAGAAGCCTCAGCACAGGCCCTTAGCTATTCCTCCTGTACTTGATGTTCTGGATGATTTGTATTCTGACTCTAGTGCTACCCCTGATTCTCTTCCTCCTGCTCCAGCCAAGCCAGACAGGTATTACAGGGTCCCAGAAACTCATTCCCATTTATTCAGGGCCCATACTGCTGATTTGGAAACTATTTCACAGGGGCCTAAAGGAGTTTCATCCTCCACCTCAAAAAATCCTTTGCCTTCCAACAGAGAAGCTAGGTCATTAGAGAGATGGGGCAAAAAGGTTTACACATCCACTACCTTATCTATGAGAGCCTTAAATTGCCTTTTTCATATGTTACAATATCAGGATTATCTGTTAGAAGATTTACAAAAAACATTAGCCACTCCTGATCCTTTAGACAGGAAAACTTTGCAGGAAGCTGTACATAACACTCAGCAAGTAAGCAATCACTTCCTGCAGTGTGGATATGATGCACTGGAAGCTTCATGTAGGGCAGCTATGACAGGGGCAGTCATTCGTAGACATGCTTGGTTAAAAGATCAACCTCTACCAGATCATGTAAAAGCAAAACTTCTGGATGCACCTTTGGAAAAGAACAAGCTTTTGGTGCAAATGCTAAGGATGTGTTAAAGACCATCAAGAAAAGCAAAATCAGTTCAGACTGTGAAAGATTTCCTCCAGGTTCAACCCCCCAGATTCAGTAGGAATTGGCCTTCAAAAAACTGGTCCTTTCCTAATCCAGAAAAGTTTCAAAGGGGTAAGAACAGATGTGGCCGAGGAAGAGGCCAATACAGAGGCCCTTACAGGGGACGACAATGGCAGCCAGGAAACCAAAGAAGTGACGCAGGGGTTTCACCTGCCCCACAACCACAATCTCAATGACTTTCCTCTACTACCGCCTACCAGGGAACAACTAGAAGCTCCCTTGGGCGGGAAATTATCTCTGTTTGCAGAAAACTGGCACAGACTGACAAATGGATTTTGGACATTATAGACCGAGGGTACAGGTTTCATTTTCATACCTTACCAAGAAAACAAGGCATGCCAAACCTACCACAAAATCAGAGGGCAGAGGCTATCAAGCAAATCACTCTGCTGACTCTAATGAAAGCAATAGAAAGAGTTCCACAACAAGAACAAGACCAGGGGTTTTACTCAAGACTGTTCCTTGTTCCAAGAAAAGAATCTCAATGGAGACCAATACTGGACTTGTCCGCATTAAACACCTTTCACATAGTACCAAAGTTCAAAATGCTGACTCTACAGCAACTCCTTCCCATGCTGGGCAAGGGGTCATGGCTGATTACTCTGGACCTCAAGGAGGCATACCTGCATGTCCCTATCAGACACAGCTGCAGAAGATACCTCAGATTTCTTGCAGGGCCAGAGCATTATCAATTCTCCGCATTGCCATTTGGCTTATCTACTGCGCCCAGAGTATTTACAAAATGCCTGGCTTCAGTAATTGCTCATTGTAGGCTCCAGGGTATACAAATTTATCCGTACCTGGAAGACTGCCTCATACAAGCGGACGACAAATTGATGTTGACAAAAAACCTGGATTATGTCATACGATTACTTCAAGCTCTGGGATACACAGTCAACTTCCAAAAGTCAAGACTGCAGCCATCCCAGCAAATAATCTTCTTAGGAGCCAAACTAGACACAGCCTCTCAGATGGCTTACCTGACAGAAGACAAGCAAGAGAAGTTAACTCATTACTTCAAAGGTTTAGCAAAACTCACCCAGATGACTGCAAGGAGATTCCTACAGGCCCTGGGTTACATGGCATCCTGCATTCTCCTGGTTCCATTAGCAAGACTACACATGAGAAAGCTTCAATGGTACCTAAAAGCATTTGGTCTCAACACAGCAACAACTTGAGACAATCATACCACTCATTCCATGCCTACAAAAGGAATTTCTATGGTGGGCCTCGTGAGCCAGGCAAACACAGGTATGTCATTCAAAAACCACAGATAACACAGACCATGACTACAGACGCCTCAGACCTTGGATGGGGGTGCACATGGAAGGCAGGTGTATACAAGGACAATGGTCTCCAAAGGAAACACATCTGCATATAAACCAAAAGGAAATGCTGGCAGTAATGCATGCCATCGAGGCTTTTCAACACCAACTCCAGCAAGGCCATTTAATGATACGGACAGACAACACCACTGTGATGTGGTACATAAACAAGCAGGGGCACCCACTCTTACCCCCTTTGCAGACTGACAATGCAGCTTTGGGAGAAATCACTGAACCTAAACATCCAGTTACAATCCCAGTTTGTTCCAGGAAAAGACAATGTGTTGGCGGACAGCCTAAGCAGGAATTTCACAGATCCACACGAGTGGAGGTTACATCCAAGGCCTTCAGACAACTCACTTCGACATGGGGCAAGCCAGAAGTGGACCTATTTGCCTCTCACCTCAACCATCTTCTACCAAAATTTTGCACAAGGACATACCATCCAAAAGCTTGGAAAATAGATGCCCTCTCATTCAACTGGAACTCCCTAGCAATCTATGCATTCCCACCTCTGCCACTGATGACCTCAGTATTACTAAAGATCAAAGCAGAGAAGCCCAAGGGAATCATAATAGCTCCGGACTGGCCAAGACAACACTGGTACCCACTACTACGGAGCATATGCCACACCAGGAGGTGGGTCCTCCCCCAGTGGCCTCTACTTTTGACTCAACACAATTTCGAAACACTGCATCCAAATCTTCTGACACTGCAGCTAACAGCCTGGGAGATCCCATAAATAACTTCAGCTTATCTCTCCAAGGAAGTTCAGCGATACTAACAGAGGCTCAAGACCATCCACCAGAAAGGTTTACTTAGCAAAGTGGAAAAGATTCAGCAATTGGAATACCAGCAAGGGACATGATGCATCATTGTTGAACATCCCACTCATCTTGGAATATTTGGCAGATATGTTAAAGAACGGCCTCTCATATTCTTCCATAAAGATACATGCATCTGCTATTTCAGCTAGATACAACACTGATCCTCCTGTTTTTTCTCACCCCTTACTAAGGCAATTCCTCAGGGGAATCAAGAACATTAAGCCGCCAAGAAAGGCCCCAGTGCCAGCCTGGGACCTCAATTTTGTCTTAGAAAAACTGACTCTACCTCCATTTGAGCCAGCAGCTTCCAACCCTACTTTTATGCCAAAGGTGGTTTCTAGGGTTTCTTTAAATCAAGCCATCCATCTGCCTGCTTTCTTCCCCAATCCTGAGAATAAGGGGGAAAGACTGTTGCATACCTTGGACATTTACAGACAACTTCGATACTACCTGGACAGAACAAAGGCCAGTAGGAAGTCTGAACAACTTTTTGTAGCTTACGCCCCGGCAGTCCAAGGAAAAGCAATTTCAAAACAGACTATTTCTAAATGGATTGGACACTGCATCAGATTGTTATTCCTTTCATGGAAAGACTGTTCCAGCTGATGTCAGACCACATTCCACCAGAGCTACAGCCACCTCTACAGCATTCTTAAGAGGGGTGCCTACCAAGGACATTCTAGAAGCTGCTACATGGAGCTCCGTGCATACATTCTCCAAACACTACAATCTCCCTCTATACTCCAGATCCAGAGCAGGCTTTGCTTCGGCAGTCCTGCAGGGTTTGATTGCCACACCATCTCTTTCCTAGAGCATACCTCCTCCCCCAGCTAAGCTATGGTATTCTACCCACATATTATGACTGCAGTTGCATTCTTGAAGGACATAGTACAGTTTTGTACCTACCATAAATGTAGATGTCCGATAGACATGCAACTGCAGTCGGATTTTCCCTCCCTCCATACCCCTCTATGCCTAGGGTCCACTCCTATCCCTGTTGCTCTTAGCTGGGGATATCTGTTATGGTGTATTTGTTTTATTGCTCATTTATTTGTTTGGAATCCTGTTTTTGTCTTCCAATTTGATTACAGCCTTCCTTGGAGGGCACCTGGCATCTGGGGCAAGAAACACTGAAGAAAATGGCATCGGCTGATGCTTATGTACTCCAGCCGCTCTGATGTCGGAGAGAAATGCGACATCAGCCGACGTCGGACCCAGACTTTGGAATCCGGCCGACCGAGGGCTGCCTGAGGCAGGACAACCCACACGTTATGACTGCAGTTGCATGTCTATCGGACATCTACATTTATGGTATGTACAAAACTGTACTTTCTGTAGTGACCTGAGTGATTGTGTTGTGTGGCAGTCCTGGCATCTGACAGGCAGCTAACTGTAACCTTCTCCTTATTCAGCCTAGTGAGTGGGACGTCAGTGTGCCTGACTATAGAGTCACCTATTACTAGTATGTTGGGTATGTTATATTGCCTTAAGGACTGTGATTGCATGGCACACTGGTTTTGTATGTATTTCATGGTTTGTGTTGGGGGGGTGGAGGTTGCTTGGATGTTTGCTTTGGAGGCCTCTGTTGGTTTTGCAGATTTTTATTTAGAGCCTCTGAATATGTTTTCATGTATTTATGTGTGTTTTTTCTCCAGTGCTGCTTTAATGGGTTTATGTGAGACTGGTGGTGTGTTGCAAGCGTTTCCCTTCGCCTCTTGACTGTCTGATCCAGTCTTGGGATGAGAGAGCTTAGCCTCCAGTTTGGCTATATAATTGCATTTCTCACATGTATTAGTGTTTGGTGGTAGGAGGAGGGGGTTGTCTGTGTACGTGAGGCAGTTGTAACATTGCCTCAAAATGCCCAGATTCACCAGTTGGACTGGAGAATACACCTGAAACTGCCCTTTGGACATGCCTGGATAGGTACAGTGAACTGTTTTACTGGATGGCTGGTAAGGTCAAATAGAGAGCCTATCCTTCTGTACAGTACAGAAGGGTCTAGTGCTAGTGTTTATAAGTGCTTGCTGTACGTTTTGAGTAAGTGCCAGGCTGAGAAATGAGTGGCTTGACTGCTTAAGTTGAAAGTTTGTCTAGTTCCAAGGGAAAAATTGAAGAGGAAACTTTGTGGAGCTGGGAATAGTTTTACACTAGCTGCCCGGCACGCAAAATTGGGCAAATACGGTATTTATAGCAGGGAAATGATAGAGAGGGAAATTAGCCCAAAATGACCAATAAACTACTAATTTTTGGGCTGAAACCACTCCTCTAGGGACAGACAGGCTGCTCAAAGCTCCCCTGTCTCACAGGTGAACAGAGAACTTCCTTCTATCCAAGTAAGGAAAGGGCAAACAGCACTAACCTGAAAACTGGACTATACTTGCTTAGAAAGGCTGGAAACAAGCATATATATATATATATATATAGTTTTTTTTTTAGAAAATAAAGCAGATACACTCAAAAAACACTTTAAATGCGCAGAAATTGTTATATATCTCAGATCAGAGTTGTAGTCAATGCCCCTAGTAATAAAGTAGGAAGAAACACAAATACAGTAAAAGCAGATGAGTAAAGTACAATTTATATATATATATATATATATATATATATATATATATGTGTGTGTGTGTGTGTGTATATATATATATATATATATATATATATATATATAAACAATAGAAAACGAACAAACTGATTTAAACAAGTGTCCCAATTAACCAGAAAAAAAGCTCAAAACTGAGCCCTGTACCAGCAGTCTTCAATCAGACAAGTTCTAACTGCACACCCCTGCTTACTAGGGTGCAGGGGAACCTTCTCCAAAAAAGATGGCCTGGATCAGTGCTCAAGTTATACAAACAAAACTAGATTCAGCAGGACTGAATCTTGTCTATGCTACAGCAACAAGCCGCACCAATTTCAGAAAGAAACAGTTCAAATAAGCAGGCACAATAAGCCTGTGACCAGATATTCCCAGCTCAGAAGGGCAGAATCCAGCCTCTCCTCCCACAAGAATGCAGACCACAAACCTTCTTAATGTAGAATAACTGGCCTGAAGCCCAAGTGCTTAAGCCAGAACTAATACACTTTTAGCATAGCAGACACTGGGCCTTCAATCAGCAGTTCCCAGCTTAGAAGGATGTAAGCTACCTGTCCTGCCACAACAGTGCACACCACAAACCTTCTTAATGTAAAATGGCCTGTATGAAGCCCAAGCGCTTAAACCAAAAGACTTAGAATAACAGTTACAATTTAATCAGGCTACTGCCAAGCAGTAATAAATGCAGCAGAATAAATAAAATTGAGAACTTTTAAGAAAAGCAAAATAAAGTAGGAGGAAAGGCAAATACAGTAAAAGCAAATGAAAAAAAAAAATTTTTTGAGCCTTCTCAAATCTGCTCACTGTATTAAGTAAAGTGAACACTAGACTCAGAATATGATCTCACGTACTTGGCTAAGTGAGCAAATGAGATGGATCCAGGAGGAGTGTTTTAATACAGAGTTACAGGAGGGGCGGGCAATTCCATAGCCAGCAACACTAACTGCAGAGAGAGAGAGAGAGAGCACACTGTTCAGAAACACACAATTAGGAAACAGAAAAAATAAAAATACAGTACTTTTAAAACTGCAAGTTTGTACTTAACAGAATATTAAATGCACTACTGCAAGTTTCACTTAGCTTCAGCTTCTAATGCAGATGTTTGTAGCCAAGCAAGTCTGTCAGGAGTTGAGCATAAAATGATTTCTCAAACTTTGTGGCTAGCTCTTAAAGTACAGAGGAATCCCTCTAGGCTATTAAATATCAGATCACAACAGTAGGCTGGTCCTGATTTCAACATTACACACAGGTAGGTATAGAAGACTGCCTCTCAGTAGTCATCTTGGGATTAGTGCTTCTGTTTTCTCCTGGGGAGAGAAGGAGCACAGGGACATTATTTCCTGGAGACGGCTGATCACCAGAAAGCCTAACTGTTTTACAGATGACAGCTTTGAATTTGTGCTTATATTCTGTTCCTGGTGAGAGAAGGAGGCAGAGTGCATTGATTCCTGACTGTTTGGACAGTGAGTGTGTGTGCTTAACTTTTCTGATTGGTCTCGTTGCTATTCAAGGCATCTACCAGGAAAAAGCCACAACAAGGGTACAGACCCTTAATCATCTGGGACAAGATTGTGGATCACCAAACAGGCTAAGCCTGCTTCTTATCTTGGTTTTGGTGCTAACATTTTGCTTCTGGCGAGAGAAGAAGCAAAGTAGCATTGTATCCAAACAGAGTGAAGCTGTGGTGGGACCAGCACTAGTAGTAGCCAGGCAGTAGCCATTCATGTGACTCCCCTCTTTTCATCATACTTGACAAGCTAATTCTTTGTTTTCAGTAAGTACTGCTTGATTAGTTTCTAACTAGTAACTTTGATGTTGCTAACTTCAGAATATCTGCCTAAATACTTCATCCTTAAATTTTCAGGGTCTACTTCTTAGTTTCCCTTCAAATGTTTGGCACTGCTCTGTACAGACTCAGACACCTTGAGTGACATGAGCGACGCAGCGGTGCAGTAGTTAATGCTGTCTCCTCACAGCAAGAGGTTTTCTGGTTCAGTTCTCGGCTGAGGTGCCTTCTTTGTGGAGTTTGTGTGTTCTTCCTCTGTTCACGTGGGTTTCCTCCGGGTACTTAGGTTTCCTCCCACATTCTAAAGACATGCATCTGGAGAGTTTCTCCCCGGGCCTCTGCTGAAAATAGGCTCTGTCCTAGTCACACTTTCCCGGTCAACAAATTTTAAATAAAAAAAAAAAAATACAAAATTTTCCTGTAAAAGCACAATTGAAATTTCTGCAGTACCTAGTTGCACACAGGACAACTAGTTTGCAGTGACAAGCACTGTCCCTATAGTTGCAAACCAGATACTTTTGACATTGATTAATAATGTTCATCGTGTTACCCTGCTGCAGTCATCACACTTGGGTTATCCTGCCGTCAGGCGGTCCCGCAGTCGGCCCAAATTCCAAAGTCGGTTGCTGTCGCTTCTTCCCTGACGTCAAAGCGCCAGGGGTATATCAGAGGCATCCAGCGCCATTTTCTTCAGTCTTTCTGGACTGCGCGGTGCCCGAAGCAGAAGCAGTTCGCAAGTGCCAGTCGGCCGACACCTGAGATTTTCGAATCGAGTTTCAGTCCAAAGTCTTCAAAGCTAAGTACCCTGTTGGGGAACCTTTTCTTGCCTCAGTCCGATGTCAGAAAAAGTTAACAATTGCATTTCTTGTGGGAAGCAAATACCTCATAAGAACTTTCATTCTTTTTGTATACCTTGCCTAGGCCCAGACCACAACGTCACTGGTTGTCGGTTTTGTGCTAGGTTCAATAAGCAAACTATAAAGCGATGCTTTGATTTTGCGCGACACTACTTCGGTAGAAAATTTAATTGCACTATGCCGTCGGAGCAACCGACTACTGGCGTGCATAAAAAACGCAAAGATAAAGACAGGCAGCCTAGTTCCAAGCCAGACTCAGAGGCCTCGGCTGGGCCGGTCACCGGTTCTCCGGTTTTCAGTGAGGTGCCTACGCAGCCCCTGGTTACCGCTGAATTGGATCCCCAGACCGCTTCGGATCCCCCAGCAGAGAGTTCTAGGCCGATGCAGCCATTTTCTTTAGGCCCTACCGACGACATTGCAGTAGGGGAAGCCGGTGCTGTAGAAACACCGTCGGTTTCTGAAGATGTCTTCAGACCGACTACTCTCACCATAAAATCTTATGCTAAGCTTAAGACTCCTCTAAAACCAAAAAAGCCTGCACTTCAGTCTCCAGGTCAAGGCCCTATGCCTAAGAAACAGATGCTTAAAATGGCTGAAGATTTGATTTCTTTGATCAGGGGTTCCCAACCCCCCCCCCCACCCGACAAAAGGTCTAGACAAGAGGAGGATTATGCCTCCTCTGATCAAGTGTCTGTTTCCTCAGGCTCCTCTGAGGAACAGGATTACTCCTTTCCTCTAATGAAGATTCTGATGCTGAAGACTCCATTCCCTCAGCTTCTCCCCCTGAAGATTATTCCTTTGGGGAAACCTTATATACCATGAGGGAACATTTCCACTGGGAAGGTCAGGACTACTCCGACTCAAAGAAAAGGCTCTGAGAGTTTCTTTTACTCCCCCAGCACAGACCACTTGTTATCCCCCCAGTTTTGGACATTGTGGATGATGTTTTCTTAGAATCTAGTCTAAATCCAGATTCTCTGCCTCCTTCTCCAGCCAAACCAGATAGATACACTAGAGTGCCTGACTCACACAAATTCCTTTACAAAAGCCCTGTTGCTGATCCAGAGACAATCTCCCAGGGTCCCAAAGGGGCTAAGGCTTCTATGGCTAAAAATCCTGTACCCTCAGAAAGGGACTCCAGAGCACTAGATAGGTGGGGGAAGAAGGTTTACACCTCAGCTACTCTAGCTATGAGAGCACTAAATTATCAATTTCACATGCTTAAATACCAGCAATTCCTAATGTCTCAAATAAAACAAAAGATGGGTACGCACCCTCAACATTCTGAATTCAAGGAAATACAAGATCTGTTGCATGCAGCTGAACAGGTGGGCAAACATACTTTACAGTGTGGTTTTGATGCTTTGGAAGCTTCCTCTAGAGCAGCTGTTACTGGGTCTGTTATACGTAGGCATGCTTGGTTAAAGGAACAATCTCTGCTTGATCATGTCAAAGCAAAGTTACTGGATGCACCCATGCAGCAGGATGTCTTATTTGGGGTTAAAGCAGAGGAGGTTTTAAAGAAAATGGAGGATAAAGCAAAATCCATGCAGACCATCAAAGATTTCTTACGGGTACAGCCCCCACGCTTCAGCAGAAATTGGCCAACATAAAAGTGGTCCTTTCCAGCTTCTGACGGACCACAGAGAGGTAAATACAGGCGCCCAAGGGGCAGAGGACAAGCACAAATCCCTTACAAACCTCGCCAATTGGGCACTGCAACACAGAAGGGAGGAGGAGACAGGTCCCAAACTACTAGAAGGCAAACACAATGACTTAAACTTCAAACTGCCAAGCAAAACTCTCTTGGCAGCTCCCTTGGGAGGAAAATTAGCACTTTTTGCAGACAACTGGCGCATCGTCACAAAGGACAAATGGGTCCTAGACATTATCTCACACGGATACAGATTCCATTTCCACACATTGCCAAGGATAAAAGGAATGCCAAACCTGCCACAAAATCAATGGGCAGAGGCACAAAAACAAATTACAGCTCTCATGGACATCAGAGCCATTCAACTGGTACCTAGACAGGAGCAAGGCCAAGGATTTTACTCAAGGCTCTTTCTAGTCCCCAGAAAGGACAATGCTTGGAGACCCATTCTGGACCTTTCAATTTTAAACACCTTCTTGCAAGTACCCAAATTCAAGATGCTAATACTACAGCAGCTTCTTCCCATGTTGGGCAAGAAAGCTTGGCTAGTAACGTTGGACCTCAAGGAGGCATACCTGCATGTCCCTATCAGACAAAATTGCAGAAGATACCTCCGTTTCATTGCAGGTTCAACCCATTACCAATTCTCTGCATTGCCCTTTGGCTTATCTACTGAGCCCAGGGTCTTCACAAATTGCCTGGCACCAGTAATTGCATACTGCAGACAAAGAGGAATTCAAATATACCCATACCTGGACGACTGTCTCATCCAAGCAGAAAGCAAGGACATTCTCTTACAACACCTGGCTTTTGTAAAACATCTAAGTTGCCTAGGGTACACAGTAAACAAAAAGAAATCAAAACTAGTGCCCTCACAAAATATGACATTCCTGGGTGCCAGCTTGAATACAACGGCCCAGATGGCTTATCTGATGCCAGACAAACAACTACAGTTAACTCAATACTTCAGAACAATGGCAACAAAGACCCAACTCCCTGCAAGAAAAATTCTGCAGGCCTTGGGCTTCATGGCATCTTGCATACTACTAGTACCATTTGTAAAACTGCATATGAGGAAATTACAATGGTACCTAAAAAGCGTATAGACTCAACACAGCCACAGCTTGGAAACGATACCTCTCATTCCCTGCCTTCAACAGGAGTTTCTATGGTGGTCACAGACATGTCACCTCAACAAGGGTCAGCCTTTCACCCTACACCCAGCCAGGCAAACTATGACAACAGATGCATCGGACTATGCCTGGGGGGCACACATGGCAGGACGGTGCGTTCAAGGCATATGGACAGCAGATCAAAGGAATCTGCACATCAATCAAAAAGAAATGCTAGCTGTACAAAATGCTCTGACAGCCTTCAAGGACCTCTTACATCCAGGACAGCTTATCATAAAAACAGACAACACCACAGTAATGTGGTACATAAACAAACAAGGGGGTACACACTCCTACCCTCTATGCAGGCAAGCAATGACCTTGTGGAACACAGCACTGGCTTACCAAGTTCAATTACAAGCTCAATTCCTGCCAGGAAAAAAGAACACATTGGCAGACGACCTAAGCAGAAACATCATGGATCCCCACGAGTGGAAAACTGGATCCAGAAGTATTCGCAATGATAGCTCAAAAATGGGGGCTCCCAGACAAAGAGCTGTTTGCCAGCCATCAAAACTATCAGCTAACAAAATTTTGCAAAAGGACTTTTCACCATCAAGCTTGGAAAGTGGACGCACTCTCATTCGGTTGGAAAATGCCAACAGTATATGCCTTTCCTCCATTACCCCTTCTCACAAAGGTGCTACTGAAAGTCAGGATGGAGAGACCCCGAATGATACTCATTGCCCCAGACTGGCCACGCCAGCACTGGTACCCACTATTAAGGAATATGGCCCAGGGCCCACCATGGATTCTACCACAAATTACCCACCTGCTCACACAGCAAGACAATCAGATTCTACACAGCCAGCTCAAAACCTTAAACTTGGCTGCATGGCAAATCACCTAAGCAACCAGCTAGCTCCTCTCTCACAAGCTGTTATGGATGTTATTCTGGAGGCCAGGAGGACCAGCACCAGGAAAGCCTACTCAGACAAATGGAAAAGGTTTTGCGCCTGAAACCAAGCTAAAGGCCAAAATACCCTTCAGCCTGACATACCTCAGATTCTGCAATATTTAACTGAGATGTTATACAAAGGGCTTTCTTTTTCATCTATTAAAATCCACGCCACAGCTATTTCTGCTCACTACAACACGGATCCTCCCTTATTTTCACATCCACTCTTAAGGCAGTTTCTCAGAGGGGCCAAAAACATTAGGCCTCCCAGGAGAGCACCAACACCTACTTGGGACCTTAACTTTGTTCTGGAAAAACTCACGCTACCTCCTTTTGAGCCAGCTTTCTCAGCTGACTTAAAGTTTATATCCTGGAAGACTGCCCTGCTTCTAGCAATTACTTCAGCTAGAAGAGTTTCAGAGCTTCAGGCACTAATGGCAGTAGAGCCTTTCCTCATTTTTCATCAAGACAGAGTTTCTCTACGAACTAACCCCTCCTTTATGCTTAAGGTGGTATCCAGTGTGGCTCTAAATCAAACCATCCATTTACCCACCTTCTTTCCAAATCCACAGAACAAAGGAGAAGGACTTCTGCACTCCTTGGACATTCACAGGCAGCTACGTTACTACTTGGATGAAACTAAGGTTTTCAGAAAATCTGACCAGCTTTTTGTATCCTATGCTACAGCATCACAAGGAAAGGCTATCTCAAAACAGACCATTTCCAAATGGATAGGACATTGCATACGTTTTTGCTACACCCACCATGGAAAACCAGTTCCTGCTACCATAAGGCCCCACTCTACCAGGGCAGCAGCTACATCTACAGCCTTCCTCAAGGGGGTGTCAACCAAGGATATTCTGGAAGCTGCAACTTGGAGTTCAGTACACACCTTCACCAAACATTACCACTTACACTTTACTCTAAGACTAGAGCTGGCTTCACCACTGCAGTTTTGCAGGGCCTTCTAGTCTCCTCTAATCCTGTTTGACTCCACCTCCCATCCTTAGCTTTGGGATTCTACCCAAGTGTGATGACTGCAGCAGGGTAGCACGATGAACATAGTACAGTTTTGTACCTACCATAAATGTAGATGTTCAAGTGTATACCCTGCTGTAGTCCAGGTTACCCTCCCTCCATCCCCTCTGAACTAGCTGAACTAATCTCTACACTCTATTCTATACTACCTCTGTGGTGTATTTGCTTGTGCCTAAGGGTTTTGTTTTATTTTTCCATATAGCTATATGTGTATATATATATATATATATATATATATATATATATTTTTTTTTTTGCCTACCTATTAGGGGCACCTGACATCTGGGGCAAGAAAAATTGAAGAAAATGGCGTTGGATGCCTCTGATATACCCCTGGTGCTCTGACGTCAGGGAAGAAGCGACAGCAACCGACGCCAGACCAAGACTTTGGAATTTGGGCCGTCTGCGGGACCGCCTGACGGCAGGATAACCCAAGTGTGATGACTGCAGCAGGGTATACACTCGAACATCTACATTTATGGTAGGTACAAAACTGTACTTTCTCACTCCAGCTGTCTAATCAATAAATAAGGGTCTGTTGCCATGGATGCAAACTTTCCCACTGTATCCGTTACCAGCTTGCTGGATATGGGCATCCTGAGGCAATGTAGAAATTGCCTCATGTTTTACTGCCAACCGGTTAATTCTCAAACAAACTGATATGATATGTAAAAGATGTAGTTATACAATGTCACTGGAGGCAAAGCCCTCATATAAAAGGGTGTCAGTAGTAAACACACTGCACCCATCACACACAATTGAAAACAGACATATCAACCCACATATGCTGAGACACTTAAATGTAACCTTCCTTAACCACAAAGACCTCCTAGACAAAGTACACATAACAAATACCCTCAGCAGCCCCAAATGCACACTTTCAAAACAACACCCACATCAATACATAGAGCTACAGCTCATGGAGCGTCTACCTCTATACCTTTAAGGCAAGCCACCACACAATCCAACTTTCAAGTCATTGGAAACTCCCTCTTTCCAGGCGGAGTAAGGAGAAAGTCATGGTCATTTGCTTATCAGGAGATGGGATCCGTCACATTACACATGCATTCAGGTCACTGGACCACAAGTACCAATATGACTCAGTCATAGACCATGTGGGAGTAAGTGACCATGAGATCTACCTCACTAGAATCTATGAAGAGAGACATCATGGAGCTCTTAGAATGTTTCAGGCTGGTATGAGCCTAGCATTTTGCCTTCTTCAAAGATGATGCCACAGTACAAACAAAAGGTGATTGACTTTAATAATTGGCTTAGTTTCTGGTGTCATTCTAAGGGGGTGCAATATTTGTCAGCATGGAAGGAGATGGTCAACAGACCATGCAGCTTTGCTAGGGATGGTCTGCACCTCTCCCCTCTAGGCTTTCGAATATTTATTAAATTTCCACATGTGGCAAAGGCAATCTTACATTTATATAAATGAAAAACATATAAACTGAAATCACTTTAGTTGTAAACAGTTTGCATCACAGACACCACTGAAACAACTGTAGTTGTAAATATTACTAATCACTTATAAACATTCTAGTCACTGTCAGTTAAGCATTATGTACCTCATTCAAATTCTGCTGCTTAAACCTCATTCCTGCTCTGCATATTAGGCTTTTGAATATTAGCTAAAACATTGTCTACTCCATAGTGCCTTTTTTAGGCAATGCCAAACTGAAAGTACTTCCAACATAGCAAATTAAAACCAAGAAATCTAAAGGTATTACTGCTCAGTGTTAGGAGTCTAAACAAAAAACTCCACAAACTAGAAGCTCTCTTCACCCTAGAGAATGCTGATGTCTGTGCAGTCATTGAGACATGGTTTAAAGCCATGGAGAGCACACCAACAGTGCAAGGTTATAATGCCTTCCACATATTTAGACCAGCTACTTCACAGGTAGGGACTAAAGGTTGTTTTACATCAAAAATATACTTCATATCTCGTCAAACAGGACAATGCACTTCAGCTGCTTCATGTTCAACTCACCATAGGCAAAATCCAGTACCACTTCCTTGCAAACTATAGGTCCCCCTGTATGACCCAGGAAACCCATACCATGTATTTAAGCTTTTTAGAAACACTAACCATCCAAGCCAATACCATAGTCATGGGTGACTTTAATTCCCAGTATTAACTGGAAATCGTATATGACACCAAACGTACAGGCACAGAGATTTCTGGATTTTGTAAACATAAACTCCCAGGACCAGATAGTCAGTACACCAACCAGGGGTACAACCATACTGGATCTGATCCTCACTCATTTGGGGTAGTGCTGCACACCCCCTACTTTAATGTCTTCCATGGTAAGTTCAAACCACAGAATGGTCTCCTTTGAAGTAAAAATTAAACCTGGACCCTCGGCTAACCTGGAATATTCAGGAACTACTCTAAGGCTAACCTCCTGCTATTAAGTGATAACCTGGCAAAATTTCGAACCTCCATAAACCCTGAGAACACTGCTGCCTACGCAGAACTGTTCACAGAAACACTGTACAAGTTTAATAGCTGCATAGAGGCAGCTGTATCCACCAGGAAGAACTACAGAACTGACTCAAAAAGCAAGCCACCCTGGTAGAATCACAAAATCAATAGGCTGTATAACAGAAGGAAGAAAATCATGCCATAAATTCGGAGATGCAGCACCCAACAGGGTAAAACAACTCTCATAAAACTAAACAAACTGAAAGGACAAAGTCTACGAAAGCCAAATTTGAGGTAAGTTTGGCCTCCCAGGCCAAGGACAGTCACAAAGCATTCTTTAGCTATGTCCGCAGCCTCAAAGGCAGTAAACAACTGTGTACATTTGTAAATGGAGCCACCTATGCTGAGCCATAAGATGTAGCAAACCTCCTACTATAAAAAACTATAAAGCAATTAAGACAAGAAGTGTCACTGTTAGAGGAGTATAGAAGAGGGAACAGATCAACAAAAATACTCGGAAAGACAGACATGATAAAAGCAATGAGCAGTATTATAATGGATCAGGATTTATCATGCACTATTGCAAATAATAAACTAAAAATATCAGCACAGGCAGAAAAAATTAGAAGATACACAGATAAATATAAAGGAAAAGTACAAAATAAGCAATTTATTAATGACCCAAAAAGGTTTTATAGAGAATTGAGAAACAAGGTAAAAGGAATTGAAAGACCACCAAAAAAAGAAGAAATAGATACATTTTGGAGAAGTATTTATGAAGATCGTGTGGAACATAAAGATGCTAAATGGATATAAGCGAAAGAATAAGAAGTTCAAAGGTACAGGATATGCAATGGGATGAAATGACAGCCAGAGAGATTGAAACAAATTTAAGAAAAGCCTCTATTCGGAAAACACCAGGCCAAGATGCAGTACCTAACTTCTGGTTAAATGTATTAACATCTTTGCATGATTATTTAGCTTTGAGTAAGAACTATTTATATGCGCACCCAGAACAGACACCAACCTGGCTAACAACAGGAAAAACAATGCACGTACTTAAGAGTGAACCTTCAAGCCACCCTAAAAATTATAGACCAATAACTTGCCTTCTGGCGACTTATATATTTTATTGACATTTTTTAACCGGGTTGGTCCAAATGGGCTTGGGGCCGATTTTCAGTGGAGACCCAAGGAGAAAAGCTCCAGTTACAAGCAATATACAGTGTATAAAATTACAAAGAATTGCATACATTTTCCATACAACAGGTCAAAAATACTAGGTAGAAAGGCATGAACAACATAATGTACGCATAGCATTATTTGCAAAGATAAGTATAATTTTACATTCCAACAGTATTGATTGAGTTGAGCAGGTAACCACATTGTAGGTTACAGGGAGAATTAATTCAAAGCATTAGCTAAGAGGAGAAAACAGAAAGAAAGAGACAGAGCTTGAAAGAAGAAGAACTATTAGAAAAAGTAAAAGTAGGTGTAGTAGCAAAAAGAGAGATTGAGTTAGGGAGTGAATAGACTTAACCAGGAGCAAGGCAGGAGCAGAGCCAATGATTTGCTAGATGTTTTAGGAGGTTTATGAACTCCTGATAATTAGGGCTTTTAACTGTGGGTTGAGGAAGATTGTTCCAGAGTTTGACAATTTTATAAGGGTACAGGGAGATGCCATGTGTGTTATGGGGTTGGGTACCTTTTAACATTAGTTTGTTTGAGGACCTGAGAGATCTAAGATTTATATTAGGTTGGATAAGATTAGAGAGTGCAGGGCATAAATTGGGATTGTGAGTTATTTTGTGGCCATGGTCAGTTGATTGAGTGTTAACAGGTTTGGGAGTTCTAGCCAATTGAGCTGGGAAAGTACAGAGCAGTGGTGGGTTCTGTATGGGAGGCCTGTAGCAAATTTGGAATATTTTGTTAGCTAGGGTATGTGTTTACATTTTACTCTTCTTTTTCTTGTGGGTGTAGGCTATTAAGTATATTAAGCAAGGTATTGTTGAAGTACTGTACAGCCGGATCCAGAGGTAGTATCTTGAAATGAGGAAGAACAGCTTGTGTGTAGAGCATGCTACAGAAATTATCAGTGAAATGCTTGCTGAGATGTAAAGTTAAGTAAAGAGAAATAGAGCATACACTTGAATACTACTTTGAGTCGAATTTACAACTGTCCGAGAATGTTTATACAGTACAAGAGCTGAGCTAAATATATCAATCATGCAGGTTGGAGGAGGAAGGAGAAAGTAGGAAATAATGAATTTTATAATGGAGGTTGGAGGGAAACAAAAGGTACAGTAGGAGTGTGTGCAAAGTAGACCGGGGGGGGGGGGTTAGCTGACCCAGTGGTACGTCCACACCACTCACATAAAATATCTAAATTTGAATCAAATGGCTATGAAAAAAGAAAATGAAAAAAGAATGTAAAAACATAACATACACTCTAAACTCAAAGTGGATGACCACAACAACAAGGCTTAGCTTTTAGGGGCCGTGGGAGCCTCTATCAGGAGTCAACTGCTGTAGTATAAAGCTGAAATAGATTGCTGTGGGAGGAAAGAAAAAAAAAGGTGAAACAAGTGCAAAGAAACAGGGAAAACACAGAGTAGAATCTGTTAGCTTACAATACAAAGCTAAAAGGTCAAAAAACTTGCAGAGTAGAATAAGTGCATTACATAACAGTATTTTTCAAAGTAAAAAAACAAGTTTAAAAGTAGAGCTAACGCTATTTAGTGGTGCCAGTGTACCTTATAGCCTGTTAATACAATTGCTAGTACTTCCACACACCAGACTGCAGTAAAAATCTGCAAATTAAGCTAGAAATAAGAAGTAGCTGCAGACATTTATATGCGAACGACTGAAACAGCAACTTCTAATACATCACAATTTAAAAGCCTTAAGTGACTGTACAGGAAAAAATAGCTGTGGTCTAAAAATGTACTAAACAGACATAAAAACTTCACAAAAGCAGAAGAAAAAGTAACATCTAGTTCCTTTATAGTGCTTGGAACGTTAATTGCAAGTACTACACATGTGAATGGCTTTGGAGATGCTGCTAATATTCATTTACCCTGCTGCTAGATGTTCATCAGTTAAGTCATAATAATCCTGCATTTTGTGCACACATGCTAGGTTTTACATCAGTTGCAAGAACTTTTTCTTGCAGCAAGCATAATGTGATGAATATGTAATATAAGCAGGGAAGTTAACACCAATGTATGACTACCTAGATCATATTAGATATGTCTTGGATGCATATCCCTAATATAACTGCATTTTTTATATATTTTTGTATTCTGTGTTTCTATATGTAGTCTAACAGCCCCATTATATGGTTTAAGTGTAATGGTCATCTACATAGTTTATTTATAAGCTAGCATTTGTTGAGGGTTAGAACATACTGATTCTTTTGAGTCTGTATATAGTATTGTATGGCACCGTATTTTGAGCGATGGGACAGCCAGTCTACTCTTAACTTGTAGTTATTCTTGCAATTGTAGTTTTTTTTCCTGTATTCAACTTATTCACATATTGGTATGTAAATAATAGTTTGCCAGTATATGGATGCAGTAGTACGAATAAGGAGAGGCTAGTACATTCACAGTGAGCCTCGTCTTGATATTTATATACAGATAAGGTCGCTGCATTCAGTAAGCATACGTATTAGAATAGTTATCATAGGTTGAGTGGTGGGATAAATAAGACAACTTAAGGACGTAGTGGCATTGGCCACCTTTATGGGATGCTATACTGTATGATATTAGTATCTATTAGTAGGTATCCAGTATTATTACCCGCAGTGGTGGTGCTGTGGTAGCGTTATCGCCTCACAGTAACACACTGTCCGGTTCGATTCTCAGCTAGAGCGTCTTCTGCGTGGAGACATGCGTGAATGGGCGTACCTTCGTTGAAGGTTGTCCGTCAGGTCTGGCAAGCCGGTACGTAAAAATCCACTGCCAATCATTAGTGGACCGGAGTTATGCTGTGGCGACCCCTCACTGGGAAAAGCTGAAAGATACAAACAAATAATTAGGTATCCAGTATTATGCAATAGACGTCCATTATGTCCTTTATAAGGTATTTTGCGTTTGTAGCTCTATCTTGATAATAGTTGTACTTTATGGTATACATGGATTTGGTCGTACGGCCAAATGTCAAACACATGTTCGAAAGCAGAATGCCAGTTCCACATAATTATAGGTTCATAGGTTCATAGGTTCATACTAGGCTATCTGCCCGAGGGCATTTACAAGCCTAGCCCATCGTTTTGTGGCTTAGGCCACCCCTTTAGTATGGGGAACTATACCCATTATTTTTCTGTGCCTCTGTCGAGCAGTGACACTGAGGTAATCCCTGGGGTATATCTGCGATCTCCCATCCATTGGTCAAGATTTCTCTTGAACAAGGCCAGGTGCTCTGCCTCACATGTACCGGGATTTTGTTCCACAGCATAGGGTCTTTGGGTGATGAATCTATCATAGCCGTGTCAAGGTTTAAGTCTCCGCCTTGTGGCTCTGATGGATCTAGATTTTTGAGGTGAAGCATATTCATCAAATCTGGGTTTGACATGGCCTTGTATGTTAGGCAAAGGTCACCTCTGAGAGCATAGGACAGATTTTTGAGACCCTTTATCCTTTTGGTGAGGAACTTTTGTGGCCTCCAGCTGCTGCAAGTGTCGGGTCAGATACATTCGAATGGGGCATTGTACTCAATCATTGGTCTGATGAGTGATGAGTAAAGGGAGACTATGACCTCCTTGATCTAGATGAGAATCCCTTCATGGAAGGTCTTCCTAACTACTTTAGCTACATGGGTGTCGAATGACAGACTACTATCAACCTGGGTCCCCAGGTCCCTGATAACTTCTTCTGTGCTCAGTGGATTGCCACCTATTTGGTAGCTAGGGGTAACCTTGTTTTCACTATGCATTTTGGCATTTAACTTTAGCTCTGGCACCAGTTATCCTTTCTGTGAGACCCTTCTGAAGGATATCTGTGTCAGATGTCAGTTTGCAGTCATCTGCAAACTTTGTCATAACCTCCTGTGTTTGCTTGTACTGGAAAAGTAGATGCCAAACACCACTTGTGACAGGCTTTGAGTCTGACATGGCGCCAGCAGCTCTGACCCTGTGGGTTCTGTCAGTTTGCAACCCATCTTGTGATGTATGGGTTGACATTTAAGCTGATGAGTTTTTCAATGATACCGAATGTCATCAATGGCTTTGGTGACTGTTTGAAAAAGTCAACCAAGTTTAAAAGGCATGATCTGCCTTTGGATCCAAAAATCCCTATGTCTTTATTTTGTCTTTAGGTCCATGATCCTCTCCATGGCTTTGCTTTACCAGAGATAAGGCTTGTCAAGCCACGGGCTTGCAATTTAGGGGAGGCAGCACCCCTTTGTGAAAGTGGTACCACAGTTGCAGTCGCCACCTGGAGTGCGGTATCAGAGGTAAGACTTTGATTAAACAGCTGTCCCTGGCTGTGGGTTTAATTCCTCATTGAGTTCATGGAGCACACAGCCGGGGACACCATCAGGTCCCATGGATGCTGTGTTTTTGGAGATGTTTGCTGGGGGGCTTTTGGTATAGATATATAGATTGGGGACTGGGGTGGGGGTTTGGGGGCCGGGAACCTCCTGTCAGCTAGTATGTGTTGGCAGTCTGGATCATCCAGTAATCTTCACATCATCTTGATCTAGCTCTTTCCTCCCAGGTTTCTAAGTTTCCCCCTAAATTTCTTTAAATTCAGCCTCTTATGATTGTCTTTTTGTTTTTTAGCTTTTTTCTCTTTTTTTGCTTTGGATGATTTTATGAGAGCTCTTAGTTTTTACTTTTAGTGATCAGTGTCTTCTCTTACCTTTTGCTTTTTTTTTGCTCTGTAGTAGCTTCCTCCTTTTTGTTGTAGAGTTTGTTTTTGCTTGGGGTCCACCCACCAGATGGGCTACTTGCCTTGGTACAAAGAGTTTTGTTTTTGCTTGATTGCCCTTATCCATGCAGCCCTGCAGGTGCTGGTAGAAGGCATTTGGTGATTCAGCAGCCCGGAGTACTGTTTTCCCGCTTCCTCCGGGGGCCTTAAAGGAGACACACACTAGTCTTAGAAGTGTGAAGTCGGCTTACTGTGGTCTTTTTGATGGTCTGATCTCACCAGTGGGGCTGAACATTGTTGTTGGAGGGTGTGCTGATGTTACGTGATATGTTATCTCCTCTGTGGGGGATCTTGTGGGGATGTTCCAGTTGGGTGTTTGAGTTTTTTGAGTTTTTGAATTCCAGGAACTTTTGGGTTTGGGCTTGGGGGTGGTTCCCAGTCTCCAGTCTATATTAGGGTAGTGAATAGGGTAATTGAAGTCACCTAGTATGATGGTGTCCTTCCCCCTCTTATCCCCAAGGGTTTGCTGGTAGAGAGGTTCCTGTTTGTGAGAGGTGGCCTGTAACATGCTATGCTGCAGTATGCTCTTGCAGCTACTATGCTTAATTGCACCTATGTCTGGTCTCCGATGCATGTCGCGTTGCCAGTCTTGAGGGTGTAGTGTGTCCTTGATGAATATGGATACCCCCCTTCCCCTTGGTTGTCAGATTTTGGGGGGGCTGAGCATGATGTGGAGTAAAACCTGATAAGCGCCGAGGTGCTCTCAGGAGCAGCAGACCAGGTTTTGTCACAGCACAGACATCAAGCGTCTCCATACTGAGAAGGCCCCTCGGTCGCGTGCATTTGAGATTTAGACTTCTGGCATCTGCAGCAGCATTACCCCCTTTTTTTTTTTTTTTTTTGTCTAGAGGTGGTAGTTTTAGAATTTGAGCCTTGCCTAAAAAGGCACTATGGGGGGGTAAGAGAGAGCCTTTGCCAATATCCGATCCAGGGTGACAGGTGCAAGCCGTCCTTCTTGGCTGTGTGGTTTGTCCAGCATGTCATCCTAGGCAGACACACACTGGATCCCCTTTTTGAATGACACCGGTGTTTAAGCCAATTGTTAAAGCTGATCATCTTATCTCTGTATTGTGGCATCATTCTTGGTGAAGGTAGGATACTGCTCAAGGTCAGGGTCATACCTGTCTGGGCTCGTTTACACCAGCGACAATAAATGAAATATATTTTGTGTACCTGCTTGAGAGACCTGAGCCCTACAGGCAGCTTACTGTGACCTTTTCCTACAGTCTCTGGAGGAGGGGCGTCGCAGTGTGTCTGACTACTATGGAGTCCAATGACTAGTGTGTCTGGCATTGTGTTGGCCCTGGGGCTGTGTGACTGTTTGACACTCTGACTGTGAGGTCTATGTGTTGTAGGTGTTGTGGTGGCCTCTGCGTGAAAGTTGTGTTTTGTTATGTGTATGATTTGATGTGAGGTGTGGTAATATGTATGACTGGGTCTATCAATGGTGTGTGGTACCTTCTCCTCCTGACTGGTCTCCTGCCTTCTCCATGTTGAGAGAGCTCAGCCCAGCCTATGTTGAGAGAGTTGTGAGCTGCATCTCTCGTATTTGCATTTTGTTTTGTGGGAGGAGGAGAGGGTTGTCTGTGTACATGAGGCAATTGTAACATTGCCCTCAATCATCCCAGGTTCACCAGCTGAGCAGGAGAGACACTAGCAACTGATCCCCTGACATGCTACAGGGAGCTGAATAAAAAAAAAAACTTTAAAAGATTCCGGGACGTGTGACCGGTGAAAATGGGGGTTTGCTTTTTGGGGTACTCATCTATGACAGAGTGCCGTATCAAGCTGCAATAAGTAATTGCAGTGCTGCTACGCACGGGAGATGAGTAGAGAATAGTCTTACTGGAGTCAAGTAGTAGAGATGATCTATTAATTATATAGATTAGATAGTAGTAGTAGTCTAGTTCGAGTAGTTAGTTTTAAAAAATTTTTGAAGAGTGGACTTTAGGTAGCCCTCGGTCAGTTTAAACTGCTTAACCTTAGTGTGCCCTAGTGTGCAACTCATACACCTCGCGGTAAATCGCAATCATTAAATCTTAACAAAGGCTTTAATTTGGTAATGCAATTATGTTGAAAGGCCAAACGCCCCCCCCCTTTTGACCCATGGTAGCGTTTGTTTAGGTGGTAGAGCGGTCGGAAATGTCGAAGTCCGAATTTTATACGACATTCCGACCAATCGACACCTAAATATTCAACATATAAGTTCGAAGAAAACCCGTTTCGACTATTGGTTGTACGACCAATTGCATGTAAACCGTACTTTATACTATGTTCAAGTATAGTAAGCTATGATGAAGTGGCATACTGTAATTCAAAGGATCATAAAGATGGGAAATGTGAATGGATATGATCTGGCTCTGCTTTTAGGAAGTCTGCTTTGGTGCTGGCATGATCTGGGAGTTCGTTTTGAGTTGTTTAGAAGTTTGTGAATGGTAGAGTGTTTAATTCGTATTTTTAAGTGTGATGTTGATGGGTTATATATGTATAATGCTTGGAGTATTGGGCAGTTAGATATAAGTTCTTATACATGGAAGCCCTGTGTTATACTTTTTATAAAAAGTGACATATAACTTTAAATAATTCAACTTGTATTGTTGATGGTGTTCACTTTGCGTACTCAAGGGCCGTTAGCCGGAAACGAATGGGTCAGGCTCTAAAAACAATTAAGGGAACTAGATAAGAGCATTTTGTTATTCTGGAACAAGGTATTTCAATAATCATGATTATAGAGCTTTAATTTATAAGTGGATATGAGGAGTTGCTCTTATTTGATTCTGTAGTCACTCAAAGATGACATGTGCCTTTAAGTAACCTAACCTGTATGGTTGACGTTGTTCAACTTGCATATGCAAGGGCGGTTAGCTAAAAATAAAAGGGCTAATCTCTAAGAACAATCAAGGAAATCAGATGAGTGTATTCCTTCATTTTGGAAGTCAGGTACTCAAATAAATATGATCACACAGAGTTTAATGTTACGAGTGCTATTCACCTTGCGTATGCAAGGATGATTAGTTAAACATGAAAGGGTTAAGCTCTGCAAATAACCAAGGGAATCAGACGAGTGTATTCTGCTTTTCTGAAAGTCAGGTATTCTAACCAGTATGATCACACAGTTCAATTTTATTAGTGGATCTGGGAAGCCGGTCTGATGTGTTCTTTAGAAGCTTTACTTATGTGGAAGTGAGCTTATAGCTACTCGAGAGCAAATGAAGACCGTTGGGTAAAATGCATATATCCCACGGTATTTTTATTATTTTTAAATATGATATTTTTATGTAGATGCACTGTGTTTTTATGTCTCTGAGATATGGTGAGCTGTTAATACAATGTTTAGTGTACAGATAGTCTGTATGTAGTTTATCTGAAGGGTGGAATATGACTTTAAACTATTGAAGTTATATAGTTGACGTCATTTGCTTTATGTGCATACGCATAGTTAATTGTTAATGGATGGATCAGATGTTTGAAATTACTAAGCATTATATGTGAGTATTTAAATGTATTATATTGTTCTTGTTAGTTTATGTTAATGGTCTGAAGAAGCCACATTTGTGGTGAAAGCGCTAACCTGTGAATAAAACATTTTTTACCGATTTTACTGAATGGTATTTGGAGTTGTGCTTCACTTTACCGTTGCCTTTACTTGTTTGACTTTTTGCTGGCTACAACGGTATTGATTTACCTGCTGGATATTACTTTACTTTCTCTAGGACTGCATTTTAGCCTGTTTGATACACCTAACTTGTTCCTGCAACCTTAACTTAAATTTTCTCCTGCTGTCTCTAGTGTAAATACCAGCCCACATGAGTACTGGAGAGCATATATAATACCTTTGGTGTTGCAGCTATATAAATCAGAAGTAAAAAAGAAAAAAGGTACCCCATTTAAATAATCAAATGTCCTAACAACATATTGGCAGCAACAACGTCTACGAGGAAATGTACAAGTAAAGTAGAAGACCTAGACGTAACATCTGAAGGCAGACAAAAAAATGTTATGAACTAAAATATCTCTTAAATTTCTACCCAGTTTATATGAAGCCCTTTTCATCCAGCACGGTGGCCGGACTACTTCAGATAACACAATACATTCAAATCACTGTTTAAAAACTTTTAAAAATGTCATGTGGCTGAACCTTGTCAGTTAATGTTGTTTGTCTTTTTGGCTTTAGGTTAGGGGTCGCCACAGTGGAACTCCGGTCCGCTAATGATTGGCAGTAGATTTTTTATGGTGCAGGGTTGCCAGCTCGATGCCCAACCTTCAGTGAAGGCACGCCCATTCACGCATGTCTTTCGGAGGCCACACGACCGCTGGGAGGACATGCAGACTCCACACAGAAGGCACTCCAGTCGTGAATCGAACAGGATAATTATTGTTAATTAGAAGTCAATGCACACTTCAAGGTAGAATCTTAACCCTGACCTATCTAAACTGAATACAATGTTCACATAAAACAGAGTAAAAGTACCCCTTGTATTATTCAATACATAACTATAGAAAACTAAAGGTAAAATTCATCTAAATCACCATGAAGTAAACTAGGTGAATATATTACCATTTTTTCTTCTTCTTAATAAACTACAGGTTTAAGTACAAAAAAATTCTTGTGCATAACCTGGCAGAACTTTCTCCTCCTCTAACCTAGACACAGGCTTCAAAGCTTTCGATTTCAGTGTCCCGGGTAACGATAGCTTTGGCGCCGACAACACTTCTGTCTTCGGCACCGAGTCTGGCCATGGCTCCCTCAGTGCTTTCAGCACCATTGGGTCTGGGGGATTTGAGGTAGTTCAGAGTTTTTCCATGGAGCCGACCATGTCCCTTTTGGCTGCGTCAGTGGTGGACCCTTCCTTGGTTCTGATCTGTCAGGTGGGGCTCTTGGAGTGGGGTGTGACCCCAGTTCCAAGTTTGTCTGTCTCGGTTCCAGGCTCCCATCCCTCGTCTTGGGGTCCTGCCTTTCAGGCTGTGGAAAGGGCTTTTACCCACTGCTTCATCTCAGGTGGCTCCTGGGTTATTGGAGTCTTACCCTGTGACCCCAGGTTCTTCAGTTCAGCCACCAACCTCTACCCCTGGACAGCGTGCACCAGTCGCCAAGACTTGCCTTCTAAAGGCACTCCCTCTTTCAAGTCCTCCTCAAATGCCCCCACTGAAGAGCCCCAATGGAAGAGATTGTGTAAGAGGAAACACCTTTATTCTCCTGAAGAATCCATCACAGAGGACACGGATTTCAAAGAATTGGAGGGTTCCCCACAGTCACTCCCAGAAGACATCTCCTTTGGCAACATTCTGGAGATCCTAAAACAGAGGGTAGTTGGAAGTCCAAATACCCATCTTTGGAGGAATCTGTGTACCTGCAGGCCTTTGTTGCTCGCCTATCTACCTCCTGGGTGACCCCGGCCCACTGACTATTTGATTAAACTGATTGCTCAGCGGCCTTGGAAGGCCCCTGATGCTGTGAAGCAGTCTCCCGGAGACCTGCAAAATCCCTACTGCTCCAGAAGACCAACCACATTGGGCTAAGGGTTTGGTAGTAGATGCCATGGTGATAGTGGCTGCCACAAAAGAAGTAGCAGCAGAGGGAAGTTCTATTGTCCATCCCTCGAACTGGGAGTCCAGGTCGATGGACAGTTTTAGGAAGTGGGTATATGCATCATCGACCTTCTCTATCACATCCTTGAACTTTTTGGCACATTTCACAAGGCTCCAAAGGGAGCTGGTCAAGGAGCTGTCAGATACCCTGGCGGGAGCTGTGGCTGCGGGGTTCCAGGAAAAGTGGCCTCCCAGCTAGCTACCCTGGAGTCTATTTCAAAATTGTCCATGAGACTCATTTCGCATGCAGCCGAAGGGGCGACCATGTCAGCAGCTTCAGGCATTGCAATTCAGAGACATGCTTGAATGCTCCTCTGAAAGTTTGCAGAACCATTCAAGTTTTCCTTTGTCAGTGCCCTCTTTGACAGGTCCTTCTTGTTTACCCAAAGTAAAGGAAACTCTGTCCAGGTATGAAAAGGATGGAAAGACTTTGCCTGCTGTCATTGTACATTTTTCCACTCTTTAATGATCCTATTCCAAGAATCAAAGGAGTGGTAAAATGTGGTTCAAGAAACCCCAGAATCCTTTCCAGGACACACATGTATCGGACTCCCCTGTGGACAGAGGGGGAGTTGTAGTGGCAGACGTCATCCCAGAGGCAGGGGTGGTCTGTAAAATCAGGGTGGATTCATTCTCCGGTCAACCCTATCAGCGCTGCTGAAGCGGGACCCAATTGCTTACCTCTGGAAGCAGCAGGGGGGAAATTTTCCTTGCACCCAAATGCCTGGCGTCACATAACCACTGATGCCTGGGTGATAAGAATCCTTTCCAGAGGTTATCTAATTCCCATCACCCTTTACCCAAGATCCCCAGCAAGATTCCTAGACATTCCACTCATTTGAGAGCTCAAGCAGCAATAGAAATACAAAAGTTGCTAGAAAAAAAAGTCATCCAAGAAGTCCCACCAGACCAACTAGGATCTGTTTTTTACTCAAGTGCCAAAGAAAATGGGGACTGGAGGTCAGTTTTGGATCTCTGTGTTCTGAACAAGTTCGGTCCAACAAGCAAAGTTCTGGATGGTCGCAATTCAGTCAATTCTTAGAGAAAGATGATTGGATGTGCTCTATCGACTTTCAAGACTCGTATTACCACATAAAGGTGGACAAATGCTTAAGAAAGTTACTCCGCTTCTGAATGGGAGCCAGTCATTTCCAATTCAGAGTGCTGCCCTTTGGTCTCACCACAGCACACAGGGTGTCCACCAATTGTATGGCAGTAGTCACAGCACATCTGAGGCTGCTCGGATTCTGTTTTCTTGCTTGGGCAACTGGCTTCTGACCGCTCCCACCAGGCATCCAAGTATTCAAACCACGGACTATATTCTGAAACTAGCCCTTAAGTTAGGCATAATGGTCAATCCTGCATAGTTCCATCTAACCCCTTCTCAGGACATGGGATTTATCGGAGCTCACTTTAACACTGTCTCTTGCATAGCATCACTTCCACTGCACAGGCTACAGAAAGTTCAGTTTCAGGTCCTCCCTCTTCATCATGCTAACAAAATTTCTGCTTATCTGATTCTACAGGCATTGGGTTCCATGGCGGCATCGATCACATTGGTTCCATTGGTAAGATTTAACATGAGACTTTTGCAGTGGTTACTTGCAAACCAATGAACTATTCTAAATCACCCTGTGAACCATTTGGTTTTCATATTCAGACGATGCAAGAAAGACCTGTCCTGGTCCATGCACTCAGAGGAGATTCTTCTGGGACGCTCATTTGTTCCCCCTCAGCCCAAGGCCGTAGTGACCATGGATGCTTCCCAGATGGGATGGAGGGGGGGGGTTATCTCGGGAAGACCGTCCAAGCCACTTGGTCCCTCGAGGACAATTTACATACAAGTGCTTCTAGCGTTGCAAGCATTTCACTCTGACTTACCTCAAGGGGTGATAGCTGTACAGTATGATAACATGTTGGTAATCTGCCACGCCAACAAACAGGGCAGAACCAAGTCCTCCCACTGTGTCGAGAAGCCCTTCGAGGGTCTGGGGATTTGAGGTAGTTCAGAGTTTTTCCATGGAGCCGACCGTGTCCCTTTGGCTGCCAGTGGTGGACCCTTCCTTGGTTCTGATCTGTCAGGTGGGGCTCTTGGAGTGGGGTGTGACCCCAGTTCCAAGTTTGTCTGTCTCGGTTCCAGGCTCCCATCCCTCGTCTTGGGGTCCTGCCTTTCAGGCTGTGGAAAGGGCTTTTACCCACTGCTTCATCTCAGGTGGCTCCTGGGTTATTGGAGTCTTACCCTGTGACCCCAGGTTCTTCAGTTCAGCCACCAACCTCTACCCCTGGACAGCGTGCACCAGTCGCCAAGACTTGCCTTCTAAAGGCACTCCCTCTTTCAAGTCCTCCTGAAATGCCCCCACTGAAGAGCCCCAATGGAAGAGATTGTGTAAGAGGAAACACCTTCATTCTCCTGAAGAATCCATCACAGAGGACACGGATTTCAAAGAATTGGAGGGTTCCCCACAGTCACTCCCAGAAGACATCTCCTTTGGCAACATTCTGGAGATCCTAAAACAGAGGGTAGTTGGAAGTCCAAATACCCATCTTTGGAGGAATCTGTGTACCTGCAGGCCTTTGTTGCTCGCCTATCTACCTCCTGGGTGACCCCGGCCCACTGACTATTTGATTAAACTGATTGCTCAGCGGCCTTGGAAGGCCCCTGATGCTGTGAAGCAGTCTCCCGGAGACCTGCAAAATCCCTACTGCTCCAGAAGACCAACCACATTGGGCTAAGGGTTTGGTAGTAGATGCCATGGTGATAGTGGCTGCCACAAAAGAAGTAGCAGCAGAGGGAAGTTCTATTGTCCATCCCTCGAACTGGGAGTCCAGGTCGATGGACAGTTTTAGGAAGTGGGTATATGCATCATCGACCTTCTCTATCACATCCTTGAACTTTTTGGCACATTTCACAAGGCTCCAAAGGGAGCTGGTCAAGGAGCTGTCAGATACCCTGGCGGGAGCTGTGGCTGCGGGGTTCCAGGAAAAAGTGGCCTCCCAGCTAGCTACCCTGGAGTCTATTTCAAAATTGTCCATGAGACTCATTTCGCATGCAGCCGAAGGGGCGACCATGTCAGCAGCTTCAGGCATTGCAATTCAGAGACATGCTTGAATGCTCCTCTGAAAGTTTGCAGAACCATTCAAGTTTTCCTTTGTCAGTGCCCTCTTTGACAGGTCCTTCTTGTTTACCCAAAGTAAAGGAAACTCTGTCCAGGTATGAAAAGGATGGAAAGACTTTGCCTGCTGTCATTGTACATTTTTCCACTCTTTAATGATCCTATTCCAAGAATCAAAGGAGTGGTAAAATGTGGTTCAAGAAACCCCAGAATCCTTTCCAGGACACACATGTATCGGACTCCCCTGTGGACAGAGGGGGAGTTGTAGTGGCAGACGTCATCCCAGAGGCAGGGGTGGTCTGTAAAATCAGGGTGGATTCATTCTCCGGTCAACCCTATCAGCGCTGCTGAAGCGGGACCCAATTGCTTACCTCTGGAAGCAGCAGGGGGGAAATTTTCCTTGCACCCAAATGCCTGGCGTCACATAACCACTGATGCCTGGGTGATAAGAATCCTTTCCAGAGGTTATCTAATTCCCATCACCCTTTACCCAAGATCCCCAGCAAGATTCCTAGACATTCCACTCATTTGAGAGCTCAAGCAGCAATAGAAATACAAAAGTTGCTAGAAAAAAAAGTCATCCAAGAAGTCCCACCAGACCAACTAGGATCTGTTTTTTACTCAAGTGCCAAAGAAAATGGGGGACTGGAGGTCAGTTTTGGATCTCTGTGTTCTGAACAAGTTCGTCCAACAAGCAAAGTTCTGGATGGTCGCAATTCAGTCAATTCTTAGAGAAAGATGATTGGATGTGCTCTATCGACTTTCAAGACTCGTATTACCACATAAAGGTGGACAAATGCTTAAGAAAGTTACTCCGCTTCTGAATGGGAGCCAGTCATTTCCAATTCAGAGTGCTGCCCTTTGGTCTCACCACAGCACACAGGGTGTCCACCAATTGTATGGCAGTAGTCACAGCACATCTGAGGCTGCTCGGATTCTGTTTTCTTGCTTGGGCAACTGGCTTCTGACCGCTCCCACCAGGCATCCAAGTATTCAAACTACGGACTATATTCTGAAACTAGCCCTTAAGTTAGGCATAATGGTCAATCCTGCATAGTTCCATCTAACCCCTTCTCAGGACATGGGATTTATCGGAGCTCACTTTAACACTGTCTCTTGCATAGCATCACTTCCACTGCACAGGCTACAGAAAGTTCAGTTTCAGGTCCTCCCTCTTCATCATGCTAACAAAATTTCTGCTTATCTGATTCTACAGGCATTGGGTTCCATGGCGGCATCGATCACATTGGTTCCATTGGTAAGATTTAACATGAGACTTTTGCAGTGGTTACTTGCAAACCAATGAACTATTCTAAATCACCCTGTGAACCATTTGGTTTTCATATTCAGACGATGCAAGAAAGACCTGTCCTGGTCCATGCACTCAGAGGAGATTCTTCTGGGACGCTCATTTGTTCCCCCTCAGCCCAAGGCCGTAGTGACCATGGATGCTTCCCAGATGGGATGGAGGGGGGGGGTTATCTCGGGAAGACCGTCCAAGCCACTTGGTCCCCCTCCGAGGCCAATTTACATACAAGTGCTTCTAGCGTTGCAAGCATTTCACTCTGCCTTACCTCAAGGGGTGATAGCTGTACAGTATGATAACATGTTGGTAATCTGCCACGTCAACAAACAGGGCAGAACCAAGTCCTCCCCACTGTGTCGAGAAGCCCTTCGAGTGTGGCAATGGGCTGTAATTTCCAACTGCTTTCTGATAGTAATGCACATCCTGGGGAGTTCCAACTTGATTGTGGATAAACTAAGCAGGTGCAGCCTTATGCCTCACGAGTGGTTTGTGAACCCGAGAGTAGCGAAGGAGATCCTTCTTCGCTGGGGCCAGCCTTGCTGCGACCTGTTTGCCTAACCCCTGAACAACAAGTGCAGAAGCTGCTTTGCCTTTTTTCCCCCTCAAGGGAAGTCCCCCAGGGACACACAGCTCCACTATTGGCCCCTGGGTCTCCTTTATCCCTTTTCCCCCTTCTCTCTGATTCCTCTTTTTCTCAAGAAGGCAGCTTGGTTGAGAAGCAGAGTGATCCTCATTGCTCCCTACTCCCCTTGATAGATACGGTTTCCCTTCCTCTGGCCTCATCTACTACACCTCCCTTGAATTGTGGACCCAGTTCTGGATCTCTTGTTCCACCCCAAGGACTAGTACATCCCAATCTTCAGTCTGTCAAGCTGATGGCTTGGTTTCTCCAGTTCCGGTTAGTCTGCATGCATAATGGTATTCCTTCCCCCCATGTGACACATTTTGATGGCATCCCACAAACCATCCACTAGGAGTCTCTACCTTAGTAAATGGAAGAGATTTTCTATTTGGGCCTCTGACAATGGTCTAACCCCCTTTTCAGTTCCAGTAGAAAAAATTCTGGAGTTTCTAACTGCCATCTTTAGTAAAGTCTGCTTCTACTATCAAAGTTATTCTAGCAGCTCTTTCAAATTTCCATAACAGTATCAGGGATTGACCCTTACTTTCTCACAGACTTTGTAAAGTTTTTCTAAAGGGTACAGTCCACTTGAAGCCCTCTTTCAAAGACCCTCTTCTGCCATGTGATCTAACTCTTGTGTTACAGTTGCTTACTTCACCTCCATTTGAGTCCACAGTGACTTATGATTTAAAATTCCTTTCTTGGGCGACATTGCTCCTTATAGCTGTCACTTCGGCAAGGCGAGTCTCAGAATTACAGGCTTTGTGCTGTAAAGTTCTGTATTTAGTCTTCCACAAAGACAGAGTATCACTCAGAACGAACCCTACTTTCCTTCCTAAAGTGATATCAGAGACCAGTATCAACCAGTCTATAGACTTGCCTGTATTCATTCCAAATTTTTCAAATAAAGGCGAGTACTGCCTGCACTTTCTTGTTTGTACATAGGCAATTACGTTTCTACCTTGATAGAACTAAACGATTTAGAAGGTCAGACCAATTATTTGTGTCCTTTGCCAGTGTAACTTTGGGCAAACCAGTATCCAAGGTAAAACTGCCCAAGTGGTTAAGAAATTGCATCTCTTTCATTTATGAGAAACTTGGCATGAAGCTACCTTTGCCAGTCAAGGCACATTCTACCAAATCTATGGCAACATCCTCTGTTTTTCATTTCAAAGCCTCCATGTCAAATTTACCCACATACCTTTATTACCCATTACAAACTGGATATGGTCTCCAGGGGGACAGCTTCTTTTGGTTCTGTGGTTCTCGGGAATATTCTTCCTTGAGGCCATCCAGGATCTAAGGTAGCTGGGGACTCTGTCCCACAAGTCAAGAATAGATGAAGATTGACAACATCAAATAAAGAAGTTATGTCTTACTATAAATTTCCATGTGTGTTGTCGATCTTCATCTGTTCTTGCATCCCTCCCGCCTGCTAGCTTCCTTAGACCTCTGGTGGAGCGACATCCTATCATGGGTTCTTATTGTTAAGGGTACCTTG
The DNA here is from genome assembly GCF_019279795.1 of Protopterus annectens. Taxonomy (NCBI): domain Eukaryota; kingdom Metazoa; phylum Chordata; order Ceratodontiformes; family Protopteridae; genus Protopterus; species Protopterus annectens. The sequence goes on from NC_056728.1 coordinate 964,373,445, forward strand.
TGTGAGGTTTCTGTCTTATGTTATAGAACCTTTTTTTTCTGCATAATAGCAAACTCGATCTGAGGTAATGTGGAGAGGGGCATTGTGGGTAGACTAGCAGCTTGAGAAATTTTTTTGGCTGACACGAGCTTTATAACGGCCAAATCAGTTCTGAGGAGCGAAACTGGAACCCACAAGTCAAGAATAGATGATCAACAAGGCAGATGAAATGTTATGGTAAAGTATAACTTTTTTTTTTTTTTTTTTTTTTTTTTTTGCTGGCTAGTGACAACATCTTGGAAAACGGTGTTTAATCTTCACAAAGATTAGGTGTTCTTTAGAATAACCCAGTGTTTGTCCTAAAATTATGTGGTTTCTGCATTGTCCTTGAACCTCTCCATTCCTCTTCCTGTTTCTCTTGCTGGAGCTGAAACCAGGGAAGAGAGCCTTTCACCCACTGGATCGTGGGCATGGGTTTAGAAAGACAGAATAGCTCCTTGTCTTTCACTTTGGGGTGGGAATGGCTCAGTAGTTGCTAAACAAACTCTGCTAACGGTGTCATCTGTTCCAGTCAGGTGGCTAGCAACTATTGAAAAATAATGAATTTAAATGCCCCGCTGTTAGAGGTGTAGCTGGTTCCAGTGCAAGCTTCAAGAATGTCTGCATTGCAGACATTTGTGTTATGGATACATGGTGTTAGGTGCATACCTTCAGAAACTGATTGTCTGAAACATAGGTCCAGCAGTCAGGCTTCCTTCAGTATGTTTATACAAGAGGATTCAGCCATCTGAATCTTTGTCATCAACTGTCATCAGGCTCCTTCTACCCTGGTTTGTTTTTTTGCATGTGTTAAACCAGACCTCTCAACTGTACCTATTTTGGCGGCACATACCTGTTTTCAAAACTGATTTACCTCTTTGCATGGTGTACCTATTTTTGGAGGTCTATACCTATTTTTAGGCTTGATTTATCCATTCACATAATTTATCTCAATCATATCAACCGATCACGTATGATTTTAAAGGTGTTCAGTACACTGGAGACCAGACTACATGACCAACATAGCAGTGGCACCAGTAATGTAAAGAAAGAGGGCCCACATTTTACATCTATCTTTTTCAAAAAGAAAAACACTTGGTTGTTCATAATATGCTTGCATTGTCATCACTTTTTAAAAAAACTTTGCAAGTAGTATCCTGCGGTGGTGCAGCGGTAACGTTGTTGCCTCACAGCAAGAGGTTCTCCCATTTGATTCTCGGCTGGAGTGTGGGGAGTGCCTTCTGTGTGGAGTCTGCATGTCCTCCCTGTGGTTGGGTGGGCATTTGAAAGACATGCGTAAATGGGCGTGCCTTCGTTGAAGGTTGAACGTCGAGCTGGCACCTCGGCGTTCCTGAAAATCTACTGCCAATCATTAGCGGACCGGAGTTCCGCTGTGGCGACCCCTAACCGGGAAAAGTCGAAAGACAACAACAACAACATCCCATAATCCTACTTGCCATTCTTAACGCATATTGAATGTATGTTAGGTGTCAGGATTTTTGGTCTGATGTACCTGCTTCTGAAGAGGTAGCTCTTTTCAGTGTCTGCAGGTTGAGACTTATTTTGTTAAGTGAGACAGAGCACTGTGATCTACATTGAGTCAGCACTGAGCACTGTCTACTTAAGTGACCTGCTCAGGGTCACACAGTAAGGAAATGGAAGCTAAGTTACCCAAACTGTAAACTACAGAAAAAGTCTGTAACAAGTCCTAGTCGTAATCCTTTGTGCTGAATGCTCAACGGTTTGCTGCTTGGGTACTTTACTAATAGAGAACCAATCAAGGAGGGCCTCCTTATAATCGGATACAGTAAAATGTTGCATGTTATACCTAACTTAAGAGGTCTACCTTGATGGATAACAGACACCTACATACTGTACCTCTGCATTTCTGTGGCCTTTCAATCCACCATTTGATGATGGAGTTTTCTGTCCTTCGTTTAAAATATATATTACTTGTTAGAACTTCATTATGATTTTTTTGATTTACAGAAAGTGTGGCCACCAGTGGTTGTAGCAAACTGACGGGCTTATTGGCTAAGTCTGCTTATTGTAGTCAATTTGCAACACACTGATGAGTTCACCAGCTTGAAGAGTACTTTCACCTAGAGTTTTGAATCTTCTGAAAAAATGGCAAAATGTGATTGTGATAAGGGTAAGCACAATTATAGTGCCCATCATGGAGGGTCCTCTCATAGATTGACATAATAGTAACGCATCTGTCATGTTTCATCCTGTTAGTGAAAGCAGTCTTTAGGTGTGAAGTCCATTCTTATTGATTCTGCATCTTCAGTAAAGTAAGATTCAGTAATTCTGTTTGATGAGACAAGGACTACTGGGATATACAAATGTCAAGCAGCAGCACACCATTCTGCAGAAGGTGACGGGCAGTCCGTGTGTCCAGGTTACTTATTATCATAGGCTTAAACTAGAAAACTGAATACAATTAATTTCTGCGTAATAAATGTATGTAGATATATATGATTTCTAACTAGATATGGAGCTAAACTGAATATTAGGCATTTAAATGTTTTGTTGCCCTACAGGTGTGCATGCTGTGTTCTGTGGGCTATCATCTGTTCAGCTGTCACCGGTCTGAGAAAACAAGTCGTCGCTGGATGGCATTGGACTATGCTGGTATCTCCACTGGAATATTGGGATGTTATGTTTCTGGTGTATTCTATGCATTTTACTGTCATAATGTAAGTTGTCTGCTGTTATTCTTAATGTTTACAAGACTATTGCTAAACTCTTCCTTTGTTGTATTCCCATCAGTGGCTGTCCTTAGTTTGGGCAGTTTTGGAATCTTGATTATTTGAGTTTGTGGAACACTGATGAGTTGGGAATAGCTCACCTTAAGGCAAGATACTGTCAGATTGCCAAGAAAAGAGTGGGAGTGGAAATGATATGAGCATTATTAGGGAAGGTAAGAGGGTTTTTTCAGATGGGATAGCTAGTGAGTGGGATAAAATATAAATGGAGTTTAAAAACCTAATAGAAATAAGACATATATATATATATATATATATATATATATATATATATATACACACACACATATACACATATATGCACGCACACACCTGAGAATGAGGTAATAAGAATTACTTAGAGGAGTTGACAAAGGTTATAGTATTACAGAATGAGGAGAATCTAATGGCACAAGAGGAATAGCTAAAAAGTACTGAAGGGAAAATAAAGGAGTATTTGGATAATATTCATGAATTTAGAAAGGTTGCTGCTAAGTAGCTATTTTTCATAAAAGTTCCAGAGCAGAAAAATATTTACCCAATAATTTATGCAAAAGTACAAAGAGTCATTGCCAAACTTAGGGAGCCTATAACAAAAAAATAAATAAAAATAACCAGCTGTCAGATAGAGATATTAGATATTTCAAACATTTTATAAAAAATGTCCTAGTATCTATCCATAGATCTCAGTTGTGCTTGAATATGGACACAAATGAACTTTGTTTTACATGAATGGGGAATCTGTTACAGAAGTAGCTGCATCGTGTGTGAGATACATCTGTCCCTGCAAACTGTTCAGTTGATTCTGCTGAAGAGGCTTAGATCCCTAGACTGCATATTTCTGATGCCATTAGATTTGTTAATGTGAAGTAGGTCCATCAATATTGAGTTGGAGGATGCCTTGTATGTCAGACACAGGTGACCTGCTAGCAAGTTTGTAGGATACAGAGTACAGTGACAAGGCTATGAGTCACTCCACTTAGGCTTTATTGTTTAAGCCTTGTATACTTATAGTAAGGTATCTCTGTGGGTCTTCAGTGTTGCATGTCTGGACAAGTTATATGCCAAAGGAGGCATCATAGTCAGTGATTGGCCTAATGAGGGCCAACGATATCTCTAGATCTAAACACGATCTCTGTTTGTAAGCTGAGCAGTATAGAAGGAACTTCTTACAGTGGTAAACACATCTTGGTTGAAAGTCATCAAAAAGCTTAGGGGCTTTTGTTTTGCATTCTGATTATATATATTATTTACATTCATTACATTTTATAGAAACAAACATATTTGTATGCTTAAATTTAAGAAATTTGCACTTGTGCATTTCTGTTCCTAATTCTAAAGTTATACTTGCCTCACCCATTCAGCCACAGCTTTTTGTTGCACAACCTACTTGAAATCCCATTACTTGTTGTGTCTTTTGGCTTTTCCCGGTTAGGGGTCGCCGCAGCGGAACTCTGGTCCACTAATGATTGGCAGTTGATTTTTACGTACCGAGTTGCCAGCTCTGACGCACAACCTTCAGCAAAGGTACACCCATTCACGCATGTCTCCACGCCGAAGACGCTCTAGCTGAGAGTCGAACCGGACAGTGTCTTACTGTGAGGCAACAATGCTACCGCAGCACCACCACCGCAGTACTACTTGTAGAAATTCTGTTCCATTCTTCCCCTCAATATAAATCAAACAGCTGTTGTGCATATCTTATCCATTTTTAACATAATTTATTCCCTTTTATCAAACAATTCTAATATAATTTCATTTCTATCATTTCTCTTTTATTTTAGCTAGCTACCAATTACTCTCCAAAATCCGGTATACTTGTATATTCCAGTAAAACATGTTTCACTGTTTGTCCCACACAACACAAATTGCATCTCATTTCCTCATCCCTTTTAGACTTCATTGAAGTTTTATCTGTTGACTTCCCTGTTATCTGTCATCACAGAAACTCAGCTCATTCCCACACCTCCTTAAACCTGTCAATCTGATGTTGTCAGTCTTGACATAATCCTTGACTGTGGGCTCAGTTCCAAGCCTCTGAACCGACTCGGCCATTTACTTCAGCTCGCGCCGTCCAAACTCTCAGGGTAGGCTCTACCCATAATGTTCCTGTCTAAATTACCTTAGATCTCGTTTGTGTCAGACAAGTCCAACCTCTCTCAAGCTTTTGCAGTTCTTTAAGCTTTTTGCCTCTGAATTTCTTCAAATCACTCATATTTTATCTATATTCTTCTTCGTGAATATTTTCTGTTGCTACCCACTCCTCTTACTTTCGCTTTTTGTGTGCGTGTGTGTGATCTTTTCAGTTTTCCCTCTACCATTGGGTAGTCTTTCTATATGTACCATTGCTGGTTCTCTCCTCTTACCTATTTTAGGTATTTTTTGGCTACACAGTTGGTACCTCTTTCTTTTCTCTTCGATGTTTAAAAAAAAAAAAAAAAAAAAAACTTTGATGTCCCCTTTTTGTGTGTGAGTGAGTGAGTGTATCTTTATCAGCTTAAGCCTTCCTTCCTGGCATGGCTGATAAATCAGATTCCCCTGTTAAACCTCCTGAGGTCACTTCTGGCTTTGAGAGGTGCCAGAAGTGTGACAGAAAGATGCCCAATTCAGATGGGCATGTTTGGTGTGTATATTGTTTAGGGGTTGTTCACCTGCAGGAAAACTGCTCCATTTGTCACAGTTTCTCTGCCAGAACTTTAACTGAGCAGAGAAACAAGTTAATTTTGAATGGCTTACTGAAAGGGGACTTTTGAAGAGGCCATGTCTGGGTCCAGGACCAAAACCAGTTCATCATCATCCTCTTCTTCTTCTAAACAGAAGAAACGCTCACACTGTGTTCCAAGTCAGAACGACCTAAAAAGATATCTAAACAGCCTTTGGTGTCGAAATTTCCCTCTGCACTGATAGGCAAGACAGACTCGCCACCTACTACTACTTCCTCGGACACGACGACTACTGCTTCGGCACTGGAAGTTGTGTTGGTACTGGTGCAGACTTTTTTTATTTCCATTCCAAGATCAAGGTACTCTCCCTTGGTCAATCCATTTAAGGACTGACCACCAAGTCTTTTCTTGGAACTGAGACCACCTAGGTCTCCTCCTGCATCATCTGTTAGATCCACTAAGAGCATCTTGGAACTGGACATCATGAGGCTGGAGGACCAGCTAGCTCTTGACGGTGAGAGGATTACCTTCTTCAGTTTCCAGCCAAGTCAGCAGTGGGACCTGTCGTACTTCGACACTGTCTCATCTTCCTCTTTCAACTCCATTTGAGTCATTGGAGCCCCTGGCACCAACCTACCCATCTCTAACTGTCCTGGTTCCGGTAAGAGGCTCTTCTCCAGAACTGAGAATTGCTTTGAGCTCCTCCATTTTTTTGGAACCCAAGGTCATGCCTTTGTTGCTGGTTCTGAGGGGCAGTGTTCAACTTCCTTTTTTTCGGAGCCTTCAATGCCCCTCAATGGTTAGGCTTTCGTTGACTCAGCCCAGGCTTCTGTTCTGGGGCCGCCTCCTCGGTACTTGGTGGGACCATGGTTCCGAAGAAGTCTATTTCAGTTCTGGGCTCCCATCCCTCAAGGGGGGGTGGCCTTTTGGATCATGGAGAAGGCCTTGTCCATTGTGGACTACCAGTCCTTGCCATCCCTGTCGGGCCAAACTTTTGCACCCCCTGAACCATAGCTACCATCAGTCTCATCCCTGAGACAGAGGGCACAAAAGCCTCAAGAAAGACCCACCTTGGTAGTTTCCTGTTCGGATACTTCCCCGGAACATCCCTTTGAGGAAATACCTGCAAAAAAAACTTGCAAGAGGAAGCACTTGGACTTTCCAGAGGAGTCCTTCATTGAAGATATTGATGAGGGGGAAGGTTCCCCCAGGTCACCCCCTGATGATGATTTCTTCAGGGACATCCTGGAAATCTTGAAATAGAGGGTGGCTGGTCTTCCCTCCATCCTTCCTCAGAGGAATAAGTATACCTGGAGGGTTTTCGTGCACAACCCTCTACCTCTTGGATCTCTCCACCTGCTGATAAGCTCCTTAAATTGATCGCCCAGCGGGCATGGAAGATCCTGACTCCATCCAACCGATCCCCAAGAGCCCTGACCGTATCCTTTCAGGACCCCAAGGAGGAGCAGCACTGGGGCTAAGGGTATCCCCTAGATGCCATATGGTGATAGCTACAGCCACAAAGAAGGAACTTCCTGAGGATAGTCTTACTATCCATCCTCCTAACAAGGAGTCCAGGACTATGGATGGATTCAGGAAGCCTGTTTATGATTCATTGACCTTCGCTCTCAGATCATTGAACTACATGGCGCACTTTACCAGGTTACAGACTGATCTAATCAAAGAGCTGTCAGATACTCTCTCAGGAGCAGTAGCTGAAGAGGTAAGAGACAAAGTTGCTTCTCAGCTCGCTACCCTCGAAGCAATTTCTTTCTCATCCATGAATTGATTGCCCACACAGCCGAAGGGACAACAAGAGCAGCAGGTTCTGGTATAGCCATTAGGAGGCACACCTGGATACGCTTGTGTGACTTTGGAGAGCCATTTAAATTTTCTTTTATCAACGGTCCATTCGACGGATCGTCCGTGTTTGGCTCCAAAGTGAAAGACACACTGGCCAGATGTGAGAAAGATGGGAAGACTTCTTCTGCTGTAGGCGTGCGCTTCTCCACTACTCAACTGCCCTACTCCAGGAACCAGAGAAGTGGGAGGCTGTGGTTCAAGAAGCCCCAAGGGCCTTTCAAGACTCATGTGGCAAAGACTTTCCCTGCGGCAGAGGGGGAAGTACAAATGGAAGATGCCATCCTAGAGGCAGATGTGACCCACAGAATCAGGGATCCAGAGATGCTGTTCTCTGATAGCTCCTACCAGCACTCCTGAACAGAGGCCTGATTGCCTTCCTCTGGAGGCAGTCAGGGAAAGATTAGCACTGCACCAATCTGCCTTGCAAGAATTAACATTGGACAAATGGGTGCAGGGAATCATTTTTAGATGTTACACTATTCCCCTTTCCTCAAATCCAAAAGCACAAAAAAGACTTGAATGTTCCACCCAGTAACATGGAAGCAGCAGTCGTAGAAATTCAAAAACTGCTCGGAAAATGAGTCATACAAAAACTCTCACCAGAGCAGAAAGGATCTGGGTTTTACTCAAGAGTCTTTTTAGTACACAAAAAGACAGGACTGGAGACCCAACTCAGAGAGTTCAACAAAGTGGCTCAACAAACCAAATTCTGAATGGTCTCATTACAGTCAGTACTTCCATTTTTGGAAAAAGACAATTGGATGTGCTCTATAGATCTTCAGTATTACCATGTAAAAATGGACAAACACTCCAGGAGATTCCAGTTGGGAGTCGGTCATTTCCAGTTCAGAGCACTGCCCTGTGGTCTCAACACAGCCCCTGGGGTGTTTACCAAATGCATGGCAGTGATAGCAGCTCATCTCAGACTACAGGGATTTTGAGGGTGTTCATTGTGTTACACTGCTGCAGTCATTACACTTGGGTTATCCTGCCATCATGCGGTTCCCCAGTCGGCCTAAGTTCTTGAAATATTATTCAGAATAGACGTGTTCCAGCCAGACTAGTCTTACAAGTACTAGGCTCAATGGCAGCCTCAGTTACTCTAGTTCCCCTTAGCCAGATATCACATGTAAATCCTCCAATGGCTTCTGGCCTCCCAATGGTCCTTAATAAATCAGCCAGTGTCACATCACATCTTGATCATCCATCACTGCAAACAAGACCTGGCCATTCCAACAAGATACTTTTGGGCCGTCCATTCATCCTTCCACAACCCCAAGCCATAGTGACCACAGATTCTTCCCATATAGGGTGGGGGGGCATTATGTGGGAAGGACAGTCCAAGGCACTTGGTCCTCTCTGGAGGCCAGTTTGCACATCAGTTTTCTAGAGTTGAGGATGGTGCTCTTAGCACTGCAAGCATTTCAAATTGCCCTTCCCCAGAAACAGTAGTGATCCAAATAGACAACATGTCAGTAGTCTGGTACATCAACAAACAAGGACGAATCAAATCTTACCCATTTGTTGAGAAGCCCTCAGAGTCTGGCAATGGGCGATTTCTTCCAACCACTTTCTCACGGCAACACATATTCCGGGGAGCTCCAGTGTGATAGCGGACAAGCTGAGCAAAATTATTTTGATGCCTCACAAGTGATCTCTCAATCCAGTGGTGACAGAAAAGATCTTTGTTACTGAGCCACCTTTGCTGTGATCTGTTTGCATCCCCTCTGAACAACAAGTGCAGCAGTTACTTTGCCTTGATCCCTTCTCTGGGGGGGGGGGGTCACAGAGAGATGCTCTTCTCCATGACTGGCCCCCTGGTCTCCTGTACACCGTTCCCCCAACACCCCTGATATCTCGGTTTTTAAAGAAAGCCAAGAGGCCAAAAAACACAGTAATCCTCATTGCCTATTTCTGGCCTCAACAAGTTTGGTTTCCCTTCCTTTGGTCTCATCTACTTCGGAAACCTTGGATTCTGGACCAGGCTCCAGATCTGTTATCTCATCCAGAAGGAATGGTTCATCTGAATCTCCAACATCTCAAGCTCACTGCTCGGTTTCTCCAATTCCCACGATTGCCAGGCATTCTTCCCTTTCCTCTCCCGTCCATCAAATCATTGTGGCCCATCACACACCTTCTACTAGGAAACTGTACCAGAGTAAATGGGAGAAATTTGCTAGATGAGCTCTCAGTAATGCTCTAGACCCTTATACAGTCCCTGTGCATAAAGTATTGGATGATTTTAGCTAATCTTTATCAAACTGGCTCTTCAGCCTCTACCATTAGGGTCCATCTAGCAGCGGTATCTAATTTCCATACCGGTTTCGATGGTTCTTCACTTGTGTCAGATAAACTTTGTAAAGCCTTTTTGAAGGGAATCCTAATGTTAAGACCTCCATTTAAAGAACCAATTGCTCCATGGGATGTACCCCCCAGTTCTACAGTCTTACTCTTTCCCCTTTTAAAACGTCAGCTACATGTGACTTAAAGTTTCTGACTTGGAGAACTGTATATGATTTTCTTCGTGTTTCACTGCTGCAGTCATTACAATTGGGTTATCCTGCTGGCAGGCTGCCCTCAAGACGGCCTGAATTCCAAAGTCTTGGTCCGGCGTTGGTTGCTGTCGCCTCTTCCCTGAAGTCAGAGCGTCTGGGGTATAAAAGATGCAGCCGATGCCATTTTCTTCAGTCTTTCTTGCCGCACGGTCCCGAAGCAGAAGCAGTTCACAAGTGCCAGTCGGCCAACTCCTGAGATTTTCGTATTCGAATTTCAGATCTGAAGTCTTCATTAAAAGCGAAGTACCCCATTGGGGAAACCTTTTTCTTGCTCCAGTCCGATGTCAGAAAAAGTTAATTGTATTTCTTGTGGGAAGCAAATACCTCATAAGGACTTTCATTCTTACTGTATTCCTTGCCTAGGCCCAGACCACGACGTTGCTAGTTGTCGGTTTGTGCTAGATTTAACCAACACACTATTAAGCATCGGTACGATTTTGTATTACACTATTTTGGCAGAAGATTTAATTATACGATGTCGTCGGATGGCCATCCGACTTCCAGAATTCACAAGAAATGCAAAGAAAAAGAAAAGGACAGGCAACCGAGGTCCAAAACCAACGGCAAGGCTTCTAAGCCAGTCGCCGGATTGCCGGTTCTCAGTGAGCCGCCTTCGCAGCCCCTGACGCCCGCTACTTTAGAGCCGCAGCCTGCTACCGACTCCCACGTGGAGTCGACTAGGCCGCTGGAAACTCAAGGTATTGGACCCTCGGAAACTATTCCCTCAGATGGGTCCGGAGCCGCTGAGCAGGCATCAGCTTCTGAGGGTGTTTTCAGACCTACTCAATTATACATTAAAACGACTTCAGCTTCAAAGGCAAAGACTAAAGCACCTTTAAAGACAAAGAAACAAGTACAACAGCCTCATGGACAGTCCTCCATGCCCAAAAAACAGATGCTCAAAACGGCCGAAGACTTAATAGTTTGATCAGGGGTTCCCATCCCCCTCCTGATAAAAGGCCTAGGCAAGAGACAGACTATGAATCTTCAGATCAGGTTTCCATTTCAGCTGATTTCTCTTCTAATCAGGAATACTCTCTTCCTCCCTATGAGGATTCTGATGCTGAAGAATCTATCCCTTCAGCCTCTCCTCCTGAGGACTACTCTTTTGGGGAAACCTTGCATACTATGAGGGAGCATTTCCACTGGGAGAGCCAAGATTATTCAGAATCTAAGAAAAGGCTCCGAGACTTCCTTTTACTACCACAACACAGACCCCTAGCTATTCCTCCTGTGTTAGACATTGTAGATGATGTGTTTTCAGAGCCTAGTCTGACCCCTGACTCTTTACCTCCAGCTCCTGTTAAGCTGGGCAGATACTACATGGTTCCTGACTCTCATAAATTCCTTTTCAAAAACCCTGCTGCTGACCCAGAAACTATCTCTCAAGATACCAAAGGGATTAAGGCTTCCACTGCAAAAAACCCTACCCCCTCGGACAGTGACTCTAGGGCATTGGACAGATGGGGAAAAAAGAATTACACTTCTGCTACCTTGGCTATAAGGGCTTTAAATTGCCAGTTTCATATGCTCAAATATCAGCAATATGTTATGTCACTGCTTAAACAGAAAATGATGGTAAATTCTGAATGTGCAGAAAACAAAGAAATGCAGGATTTATTGCATGCAGCTGAACAAGTTGGAAAGCATACTTTGCAATGTGGTTTTGATTCTCTGGAGGCCTCCTGCAGGGCCGCTGTTAAGGGTTCTGTCATTAGGAGGCATGCTTGGTTAAAGGAACAAAATCTGCCTGATCATATCAAAGCAAAATTATTAGGTGCTCCATTACAGCATGATACCTTGTTTGGTGTTAAGGCAGAAGAGTTGTTAAAGAAAATGGAGGACAAAGCTAAATCTATGCAAACGGTCAAGGAATTCTTACAGGTGTACAGCCTCCACAAGATTTAGCAGACACTGGCCTACAAAGAATTGGTCCTTTCCAGTATCAGATAGGCTACAAAGGGGCAGATCCAGACGCCCTAGAAGCAGATCACAGCCCCAATGTTCGCACAGGTCTAAACAATGGGGTGCTTCTACCTCCAAAAGTGGAGAAGACAAATCACAGCCATACAGGAAACGGTCCCAATGACTTCCCCCTGCCTGCGCCAAGCACTTATCTTCTGGCAGCACCTTTAGGGGGAAAACTAGCACTTTTTTCTCAAAATTGGCACATAATTACCCAGGATAAATGGGTCCTAGACATAGTGTCACAAGGCTACAAGTTTTACTTCCATACCCTGCCAAGGGCAAACAGTTGGCCAGATCTGCCCAAAAATCAATGGGCAGAGGCACAAAAACAAGCCTCATCCCTCATGGACATGGGGGCCATTCAACAAGTACCAGAGCAAGAGCAGGGACAAGGATTTTATTCAAGACTATTCTTGGTACCAAGAAAGGACAAGGCCTGGAGACCAGTGCTGGACCTATCTATTCTAAACACATACCTGGATATACCAAAATTAAAAATGTTGACTCTACAGCAGCTTCTTCCCATGCTGGGCAAGATAGCTTGGCTTGTGACTTTAGAACTAAAAGAGGCATACCTGCATGTCCCAATCAGACAGACATGCAGACGATACCTCAGATTCAAAGCTGGCTCAATGCATTACCAGTTCTCTGCACTGCCCTTTGGCTTATCTACTGCGCCCAGGGTCTTTACAAAGTACCTGGCACCACTAATTGCATTATGCAGACAAAGAGGAATACAAATATATCCTTACTTGGACAACTGCCTCATTCAAGCAGAGAACAAGGACATTCTACTACAGCATCTGGCATTTGTAAAGAGATTTTAACATGCCTAGGGTACACAGTCAGCAAAAATAAATCAAAACTAGTACCCTCTCAAGAGATAATATTCCTGGGTGCAAGCTTAAATACAACTGCCCAGATGGCTTATCTCACGCCAGACAAACAAAGGCAACTGACTACCTATTTCAAAATGTTGGCAACAAAGGCCCAGTTATCTGCAAGAAAAATTCTGCAGGCTTTGGGCTTCATGGCATCCTGCATTCTACTAATTCCATATGCAAGACTGCATATGAGGAAACTTCAATGGTACCTAAAAAGTGTTTGGACTCAACATTGCCACAGCCTGGAAACAAGAATTACTCTCATTCCCTGCCTGCAACAGGAGTTTCGATGGTGGGCGAAGGCTTGTCACCAGAACAAGGGGCAGCCATTCACTTTACACCCAGCCAGACAGACATTAACAACAAATGCATCAGATTATGGCTGGGGGGCCCACATGGTGGGAAGATGTATTCAAGGCACATGGTCCACAAACGAAATGCATCTACATATCAATCAAAAAGAGATGCTAGCTGTTCAGAATGTCCTGACAGCCTTCAAGGACCTACTTCATCCGGGACAACTGATAAAGACAGACAACAACACAGTCATGTGGTATATAAACAAGCAGGGAGGCACTCATTCTTACCCCCATTGCAGACTAGCCATGACTTTGTGGGATACAGCATTGACTTACCAAGTACATTTGCAGGCACAATTCCTGCCAGGAAAGATAAATACTCTGGCAGACGAACTAAGCAGAAACCTCATGGATCCCCATGAGTGGAAATTGGATCCACAAGTCTTCAGCACGATAACAAGGAAATGGGGATGCCCGGATATATATCTATTTGCCTCTCCTCACAACTACCAACTAAAAAGATTCTGCACAAGGACTTATCACAGACAAGCATGGAAAGTGGACACCCTATCTTTCAGCTGGAAAAACTTAGCAGTATATGCCTTCCCTCCACTGCCTCTCCTCCCTAAGGTACTCCTAAAGGTCAGACAAGAGAAGCCAAAGATGATACTGATTGCCCCAGACTGGCCCCACCAGTACTGGTATCCAATCCTAAGGAACTTGTCTCAATGCCCACCTTGGACCTTACCTCAAATACCTCATCTACTGTCCCAACAAAACAATCAGATCCTGCACAGCCAACTCAAGACCTTAGATCTGGCAGCATGGCGGATAATGTAGTCATACAAAACGCACCTCTCACTAAAGCTGTGATGGATGTAATTTTGGAGGCCAGAAGGCCTAGTACTAGAAAATCTTATGCTGCAAAATGGAAGAGATTCTGTGCTTGTAACCAGGCACAAGGAATTGACACAGCTGTACCAAATATTCCTCAGATTTTGCAGTACTTAACTGAGATGCTGGACAAAGGCCTATCCTTTTCATCAATTAAAATTCATGCCTCTGCCATTTTGGCTCATTACAATACAGAGCCACCAATCTTTTCTCCTCCTTTGATAAGGTAGTACCTCAGAGGAGCCAAAAACTTAAGGCCTCCAAGGAGATCACCAGTACCTGCATGGAACCTCAACTATGTCTTGGAAAACTCACCCTGCCTCCTTTTGAGCCAGTCGCTACAGCTGATATAAAGTTTTTATCTTGGAAAACAGCTCTGCTCCTAGCAACAACTTCTGCAAGACGAGTTTCAGAGCTACAGGCACTCATGGCTGTGGAACCTTTTATATTTTTTTATCCAGACAGGGTTTCTCTGAGGACAAACCCGACATTTATGCCTAAGGTGGTGTCCAGTGTGGCCCTTAACCAAACTATTCATCTGCCAACTTTTTATCCAAATCCACAGAACAAGGGGGAGAGAATTCTGCATTCTTTGGACATACACAAACAGCTTCAATTCTACTTGGACAGAGCCAAAGTTTTCAGAAAGAGCAATTACTAGTGACATATGCTGCAGGATCACAAGGAAAGGCTATCTCAGAGCAGACTATTTCAAAGTGGATAAGGCCACTGCATTCGTTTCTGCTCTTCACAATATGGCAAGCCAGTGCCTAAGGGCATTAGGCCATATTCAGCCAGAGCAGCAGCCACTTCAGCAGCCTTCCTCAGGGGAGTATCAACCAAAGACATTTTAGAGGCTGCTACCTGGAGTTCAGTGCACACCTTTACAAAGCACTATCATCTACCACTCTACTCTAAATCCAGGGCAGGCTTTGCCACTGCAGTGCTGCAGGGCCTCATAGCCGCTCCTAATGCTATTTAGCTCCAGCCTCCCAACCATTACTTTAGGATTCAACCCAATTGTAATGACTGCAACAGTGAAACACTAAGAATTTAGTACAGTTGTGTACACTTACCATAAATGTAGATGTTTGAGTGTATTCATTGTTGCAGTTCAGGTTACCCACCCACCATCCCCCTTATTTTTGCTGGAACTTATCTGTACTTCTCTAATCTAATCTATACAACCTATGTGGTGTATTTGCTTGTAGACGAAGGTAAAATATTCTTTGGTGCATGTATGTTTTATTAACATATTTTTAGCCTACCCTTTTGGGGACACCTTACATCTGGGGCAAGAAAAACTGAAGAAAATGGCTTCAGCTACATCTTTTATACCCCTGACACTCTGACGTCAGGGTAGAGGCGACAGCAACTGATGCCGGACCAAGACTTTGGAATTCAGGCTGACTGAGGGCAGCCTGCCAGCAGGATAACCCAATTGTAATGACTGCAAAAGTGAATACACTCGAGCATCTACATTTATGGTAAGTGTACACAACTGTACTTTATTCTGTCCTATCTCGCCGTAATTCTTGCTGGTTGGGGTTCAGAGCAGACTCAGCCGAATACTAAAGCTCAAGAGCTCCCATTGGCTCGAGGCTAACCCCTATCCCATGATGCTCTAGGCCACATCTTCTGATCTCATTTGCTGTTCAAGTGATGGAGAAGTGTTCCTGCTGGCTCGTTGCCTAAGTATAGGTTTTTTCAGTCTATTTCTCTCTTCTTACTCCCTTTCCCTTTCTTGAGAGTTAGTTTTCTTGTTGTCTGCATTAGGCCACCATAGTTAGTTGTAAAACCCCTTCCTAACCTGGTGAGAGTTTCCATTTAACTTAGAGAGCTCTTGTGGCCCATTTAAGTTAGAGGACCACTTCCCCTGTGTTTTCCATGTCTTGTGTGTGTAGAAGTTAGAATCCATTTAGGTTAGAGGATTCTTCTTCCAGCTTCTTCTTTATTTAAAAAAAAAAAAAAAGAGGTTGTTTTTTCATTTATAGTAGTTTTTTGCTGTTGATCTAGTTAGTTAATTGATCTTGTATAGTTATAGTTACGGCCTTTATTTTCAGACCCGCATAATGTCCAAAGACAGGGATAGAGAAAAGGAACCCAAGGAGCATAGGGTTCAAAAAGTGCGATAAATGCTCACAAGAGATATCTCTTCTGGATGGGCACACGAGTTGCGTCTGTTGCCTCGGTGCCATCTATTTACAGGACCCCTGCACCATATGTCATGTGTTCAGTAGCAGGGTTCTGCATGAGCGTAGGAACAAACTAATGGCAAGGGATTTATTGAAAGGGCCTTTTAAGGAAGCTTTAGACAATTTTCAGAGCTCCAAACCTTCCTCCCCTTCTTCTACCCAGTCTAAACCATCCAAAAGACTGGGCATGACCGTTCCAGTTTCAGAGCCACCAAAAAAAGACTGTGTCATTGGAACCAAGGGCTCTCAACTCTGATAGACTTGTAACAACTTCTTCAGCACCAAGAGTGTCTATGGAGCTGACAGAAGTATCAAGGAGTCAGTCTCCTTTATTGGAGCCGATGTCCCTGACACTGAGATCTCCTATTCTGGATAGAGGCAGATCTCCTTCTTTGACACCCGTTCTGTCAGGAGTTTATCTAATGAAGATGTGGAGTGGGTGGTGAAGAGATTGCTTCGAGCACCTGCCCTGGCTAAAATTTTGTCTCTGGACCCAGAGGAATTGGAGCCATCCCATACGATGCTTGCTTCATCGATTCCTCCTCCGGTCACCCTGGAGTCTTTGGAGCCAGAGAGCATGGATCCAGTGGTAGCGGAACCTTCGGTACCGAGACCACCTTTGGAATCTTTGGTTCCAACTTCGGCTCTGTCCTCTGCTCCATCCGATGTTGAGTCTAGGAGCCGATGCTTGCCAGTCAGGTCCAGTGAGGGGAGTCGACAAGGACTGTGCCCCTCAGTGCTTCAGCTAGGTTGAGCTTGGCTCCTGCCTCAGTTTTGGAATCACCTGCTCCGCCTTTGAGTCAACCATCTGTTTCTTCGCAGTGGTGGGTCTCTTCGGAGTGTGACGGGGGGGGGGGTTTGAACTGATGGAGAGAGTGCTATCTCCTCAGACAGCCCCGATCTCAGAGCCAACTTCTCGGCCCTCCCAGGTGCCAGTGTCTATCTCATCACCACCGCCCCCTCCCAAGCGCAGAGTCCCAGAACCTCAGGAAGCCCCTACAGGTGACATTGTCTCTCTTGAAACTTCTCTGGAGTACCCCTCTGAAGAAGTTCCTCGGAAGAGACTGTGCAAGAGGAAGCACATAGACTCCCCTGAGTCTGTCACTTCTGATACTGATTTGGATGAGTTGGAAGGGTCCCAATGGCCCCCCTCTGAGGATGTCTCCTTTGCGGACATCCTTGAGATCCTGAAACAGAGGGGTGGCTGGAAGCCCACCACCCTTCAGTGGATGAATCTGTATACCTGGAGGCTTTTGGGTCTCTACCCTTCTACCTCCTGGATGACTCCCCCATATGACCAACTGTTAGACGTCATATCCTGTAAGGTCTGGGCATCTCCTGATACAGTGGAGCCTGTTCTGAGGAGGACTAACAAATTTATTACTGCTCCCTCAGAAAAGGAATTTTTGACTAAGGGTGTCCTTGTAGATGCGATGGTGATGGCAGCGGCCACCAAGAAGGAGCCATCTGGGACCTCCTCATCTGTTCATCCTCCTAACAAACCATCTAGGACTATGGACAGATATGGAAAAGAGTGCCTTTTCTTCAGCGGCCTTCACCCTACAGTTACTGAATTACCTTACCCATGTTACGATACTTCAAAGGGATCTCATCAAAGAACTTGGAGATACCCTTCAGGGTAACATAGCTTTGGGGTCTGCAGACAAAGTATCCTCACAGCTCTCCACCCTCAATTCCATTGTAAACTCCTCCATGAGGCTGATTTCATATGCGGCTGATGGAGTGAGTAGAACAGCAGCAACAGGAATTTCTCTGAGGAGACATTCCTGGATGTGCTTTT
Organism: Protopterus annectens; assembly: GCF_019279795.1. Taxonomy (NCBI): domain Eukaryota; kingdom Metazoa; phylum Chordata; order Ceratodontiformes; family Protopteridae; genus Protopterus; species Protopterus annectens. The sequence goes on from NC_056728.1 coordinate 964,391,332, forward strand.
GCAACTTTGCCAAACCCTTCAAGTCTTCCTTCACCAACGCCCCCTTTGATGGTTCATCCATTTTTGGACCAAAGGTGAAAGATACTTTGACCAGGTCCGAGCAGGAAGGGAAAAGTTTATCTGCCATTGGAGTCAATTTTTCTGTCCTGTCTAGACCTTATCCCAAAGGTCAAAAGGGTGAAAAGATGTGGTTCTGCATGTCCCAAAAAGGTTTCTGTGATGCACATGGTGACTCTTCCTCCAAAAGCAGAGGGGGAAGTTATAATGGAAGACGCTGACCTCGCAGCAGTGGGGGTCTGCAGAATCAGGGTGACAGAGATATGTTCTCTGGCAGACCCTTCCTGCACTCCTGAAAGGAGGCCTGCCTGCTCTTCTCTGGAGGCAGTCGGGAGTCGATGGTCACTGTACCCAAATGCCTGACAAGAAATCTCCCAAGACAAGTGAGTACAAACAGTTATATCCAAAGGCTGTTATATGCCATTTTCCATTCCCCCTCCGGTAAATCAGTCCTTACCAGACGTTCCACCTGCTCAAAAAGACTATGCAACAAAAGAGATACTCTCATTGCTAGAAAAGAGTCTTCCAATATGACCTGCAGACCAAATGGGATCCGGAACTTACTCAAGATTCTTTTTAGTTCCAAAAAAGACAGGCGACTGGTGATCCATTCTAGATCTCAGCAAGCTAAACAAAGCAGTGAAGAAGTCAAAGTTCCGGATGGTAATTCTCCAGTCAATATTCCCGTTTATCGGGAAAGACAATTGGATGTGCTCAACAGACCTCAAGGATGCGTACTACCATGTAAAGATGGGCAGGCAATCCAGGAGACACTTATGCTTTTGGTTGGGAGCCCGTCATTACTAATTTAGATCCCTGCCCTTTGGTCTCACTACAGCCCTCAGAGTGCTCACCAAATGCATGGCAGTGGTGACGGCTTACTTGAGACATCAAGTATTCCGTGTGTTTCCATACCTAGATGACTCGCTCCTCACCGCCACTACCAAACATCTACTACTGCGAATGAGAGATGAAACAATGTCACTTTGCGTCAGACTAGGTATCACAGTGAACTTAAAAAAATCTGCCTTGTCGCTGTCTCAGCATATTACCTTCTTAGGTGCAGAATTGGATTCAAGAAATATGACTGCAAAACTTACCCCAGACAGAATACAGTCCCTTCATCAGCAAGTCAGGATTTTGATGTCAAAGAAGATTCAGGCAAGATGTGTGCTGCAAATTCTGGGTACCATGGCAGCAGCTATTGTTCTAGTTCCCCTAGCACGTCTACACATGAGGGTTCAGCAGTGGTTTCTATTTGCTCAGTGGTTAGTGCAAGATCTTCCTGTATCACATCAGATTATCATCACAGAATCTCGCAAAGAAGATCTCCTTTATATATATATATATATATATATATATATATATATGTATATGTATATATATATATATATATATATATATATATATATATATATATTTCTTGTGTAGTTGTTTGGGTTATTCTAAATCATTCACTTGCAAACAAGATCTGGGGATGTGGCCCAGAGCATCATGGGATAGGGGTTAGCCTCAAGCCAGAGGGAGCTCTCGAGCTTTAGTATTCGGCCGAGTCGGAGCTGTGAATGGCTCTGAACCGCAACCAACAAGAGTGTAGGCAAGATGGACAACAAACATGGAATGTTATGGTAAGTGCATAACTTCTTATTTTAGTGGCTGTCACTTCTGCTAGAAGAGTATCTGAAATTTAAGCCTTGTCCTGCAAAACCCCCCTTGCATAATATTTCACAAAGACAGGGTCTCCCTCATGACTAATCCTTCCTTCCTTACCAAAGGTAGTTTCAGAATCCGATATCAAACATTGCAACTACTTGTCTTTTTCCCTAATTTTCCAGTTAAGGAGAGTATTCTCTACATTTATTAGGTGTGGTTTACGATCAAAAGTTTGAAATTCATATGGTCTAAAGTTCATTTGATCGACCCGTATGGTTGACACATGAATATTAAGTAGTTAATTTGGTCAACAGCAAGTGCATGCAAGTTATCTGTCGACATTATGTTGACAACAGGGCAATATACCCTTGTCAGCACTATTGTGCGATCTCGGAGTTGTAATATATAAGTAGCAGGGGGTGTGGGGGGTGCAGGGGGGCACAGCCCCCCCTGCAAAAACACTACTGTTAGTGTTGCAGGTGTTTTTTGACCATTTAAACTTTGACATTTTTTTCAGTATTTTGAACGTTCGGTGTAATGACTTTCGACGTTATGACTGTCAACCATATGAATTTCAACATTTTGATAGTAAACCATTAGATGTTCATAGACAATTACATTTTTATCTTCACAGAACAAAGGATTTCAGGAAATCTGACCAATTATTTGTGGCCTTTTCCTCACTTTCCTTAGGTAACCCATTTACCAAGGTTACCTTAGCTAAATGGCTCAGAGACTGTATCACATTTATATGTCATTCAGGGGGGCTTCACCTTCCATGCCCAGTGAAAGCCCACTCAGCTAAAGCTGTGGCAACTTCTGCAGTTTTTCATGCCAGAGCTTCTTTAGATGACATTTGTGCAGCAGCCACATGGTCTTATCCTCATACCTTTCTCACTCATTACAAATTGGATCAGGTCTCTAGGGGACGTGCATCATTCAGTTCGATGGTGTTTAGGAGTATTCTTCCATGAGACCTCCAGAGAGTCAGGTAGCTAGGGACTCTGTCCCACAGTCAAGAATTATGTGAAGGTTGACAACATCAGATAAAGAAGTAATGTCTTACCGTAACGTTCCATCTGTGTTGTCGATCTTCACTAATCCTTGACATCCACCCCCCCTTCTCCCAGCCTGACACTCTTAATGGATCGAATTCTCGCAAGACTGGCTTTATAATAGGGACACAGATCTGGTCTGTTCTTGTTGTTATCTGTCTGCCACAAATTTCAACGAAATCGATTTAAGGTAATTTAGAGAGGAGCATTATGGGTAGAGCCTAGCTCAAGAGTTTGGAAGGCATGAGCTGAAGTAAATGTCTGAGTCTGTTCCAAGGCTCAGAACCGAGCCCACAGTCAAGGATTAGTGAAGATCAACAACATGGATGGAATGTTATGGTAAGACTTAACTTCTTTTTTTTCTGTGAAATTTCTTCCTTCTCCCCAATTCCTTTCAAAGACCTAATAGATTATTTCACTATACCAACTTTTCCTATCCAGGTCTCTTTTTTTGTACGTCTTCTGCAGCGTTGTATTTTCTTAAAGCATTCTTGCACATCATTTTGCACTTTCACTTTTGTTTTTTTTCTTTTTTATTTCTACACAGCACAACTCACAAAAATGTTTGTTCCTTTCATTCATCTCTCTGCTAAATAACCTATTTTCTTTATTTTCCTTAGTTTAATTATACAGAGTAAATAAAATTAATTCAAATGCGCATGCATCATTAAGGATTATTCTTTTTATGAGATTTAAGTATGTGTAACCAATATTGTTCCAAGCAATCACTGATAGTGACTCCGGTTCATTCTCAGGTTGTGAAGCACATATACTTCCCAAATATGCCAACTTCCACACCGTCACTGAATTAAATACATAAACGTTCCTTCTAAAACTTAAAAAGTTTTCTTTAAATTTCTTATTTCTTTTACTCTTTTTGGTAACCTTTCGCACCCATTTATTAATTACCATTGCCACCATTCTTACTGAAACTGATTTTACCAAATTTATGTAAGCCGTAATAATTTTCCATGCCTGTAATTAACAATTCAGTGTTGTCTATGAAGCTTTCACAGCTCAAGGACGCTGACTCCTTCCCTGCCCATAATTCCCTGAACTCCAGTCAGTACCTCAGCTCTCTTCTGCTGCCTGAAGACTTCAGACGTGTTCTCGAGGGTTATCGTATCCTTTATTTATAAGAAAGTTTTCACATTTTCAAGATGTTTAAAACCCTTTATATCTTACTCCACCTCTACCAGGAGACTAGTCTCCTTCCAGTCCTAGTATGGGAAGATGGTGTTTTTGTTTTTTTGTCAGACTGTTTGGCTATAGTATTTTATAGTACTTTGACTAATGTTTCTTCTCTTCAGTCTACTTGTTATCATTGTGGCTGAATCTCAAGCCTTTAAGAAATGTTCAGAAAATTGCCTCCTCAGGATCCTCAGACTGTGTTTATTGCCTGGACACTGCCCACTTGAGCAAAAATGTTTTTCATATGCCTGTTTCATTGCTAGAGCACTTACAGATTGGTGGGGAAGGGACTCCTTCCTGTACAGACAGTGACTACTTCTACCGGGTGTAGGCCCCAGAGACCCAAGAAGGAGAAAATAAAATGTAAGCATAAAGAGAGGGAAAAAGACAAATCTCCTTTTGCATCTAAGTTATCTTCAGATCAGTCAGTCCCAATTGGTCCCATACCAAAAATAGCTAGGAGATTGGAACTGACAGCATCTTGATCCTGGCCATTGTCCCCTCAGCCCTGGTTTTTACTGGAACCGGTGAGCCCCAAATTGCACTCTTCAGTTTTGTGTCATAAAAGATAGTCAAGTTTCTTCAGCGACTTCGTCTACCCAATCATGTCGGAGCTTGACAGAGTACAACAGTGACAGGATGATGAGAAAATTCTTGAGAACGCAGATTCAGCTTGGGATTTTGACAGTACCATCCTTGGGGAATGTGCCGACTATTGACCACCCCTTCCTTCCACTTCTTTTGCCTGTTGCAGTCCATCCCTCTGCTCTCATGGTTCTGGATCTGACCCATCCTGAAGTGCCTCTTTTTGTGTTGGCAGTTCCTTCAACTTTGACACTGACAGTTTTCCAATACCTGTCAACTCCGATGCCCTTGGATCAGGAAGGGACTCGAGCTGCATTGTCAGTGCTGACCACTGGAGGGAGACTTCAACCACAAGATTCTCAGAGTAGTCTCTTCTCTTGGGGGCCTGGGCACTAGACAGCTCAAGTCTGAGGTTCTCTTCGGGGCCATGGATACTATGTGTCGAGGTCTCTCTGTCTTCTATGGATCTGGAGATATCCTTAGTTCCAGTGACAACTTTGGCCTTTGAGGTAGTTGAAAGGGTTTTGGGCTTACCCAAACAGAGGACAGTTACTCAGAGTTCAGTTCCACCCGGTCCCCAACTGGATCCTGTGAGGTCATCTTCCTCTCATCTTGCCAGACAGGGACTGTTTGCACCACAGGCTTCTGGAACTACTTGCCACGTCAGCTCCCAGTCTATAATTCTGAACTTTCTGTCTCACCAACAGAATCATTTCACAAGAAACCGATGTGCAAGCAAAAGCACATAGATTCCTCCCCAGAGTCTTTCATGGAGTATACACATTCAGCTAAGGCGAGGATTCACAGAGGCCTCCCTCAGAGGACGTCACCTTTGGTGAAATTCTTGCACTTATGAAACAGAGACAGGAATGGCCCACTAAAGATCCCTCTCCTGACAAATCTGTATTTCTGGAAGCCTTTGGATCTGGCTCAACATCATCTTGTGTGGTACCACCGCTTGATCCACTAGTTGATCTTATGGCACAATGGGCTTGGATGGGCACTGATGTCATAGAGCCCATCCCCAAGAAAACACACAATTTTAGCAGCTCCCAAGAACAGAAAGTTTTGGAGTAAAGGTTTTGCAGTGGATGTCATGGTTGGAGCAGCAGTCACAAAGAATGAATTGTCTGAGAGTTCCTCTGTCCATCCCCCCCTAACAGGGAGTCTAGGGTGTTGGACAGATTTGGGAAATGAGCATACTCATCAGTGATCCTTGCACTCAGGTCATTGAATTATCTTGCTCATATTATCAAATTTCAGAGGGACTTGACGAAATAAATTTCCAAGTCTCTTTCTGGAGTTTTGTCTGTGGATGTCCTTTCTTCAAAGTGGGAATGCCCTTGCTCCTTCCCCACATAGGTCCCTCCTATATCAAAACCCACCTTCTAACTCTGTGCATCATCTCTGCACTCACATAAGTTGCCCTCCTACTCCTCCTTAACCTCCAAATGTTAACCGTTTATTTCCAACAATTTCTCATCCTCAAATGTAATTCACTGTTATTGACCCTTAGACTGTTCTGTTGCTAGATTTTTACTACTATTATTGTGGAATTTCAATTCAGTTTCAGTTATAATTCAGTTATAATAAGACTCTTAGACCATACAGTTGTTAGATTTTATTATTGTAGAATGTAGATTTTTTTTTACTGTAGAATGCTGCATAAAGCCGTATGACTTCTTTGCTTTGTATATGTACATGCTAATATGTTTTTCATTGTTACTGGAGCTTTTCTCCCTGGGCCTCCACTGAAAACAGGCTCTTTTTAGGCCCAGTGGACTTCACCGATCATCAAACTGAAATAAATAAGTAAATATTAAAAAAAACTGTGGACTCGCATCTTTCAACTCTGTAGTCAACCTGTAATGTAACCATACGTCTCATCTCTAATGCAGCCAATGGCTCAGCCAGAGTGGCAGGCATAGGTCTTACAGTCAGACGACATGCCTGGATGCATCTTTGTGATTTTGTGGAAAGCTTTAAGGTATTCTTCATTAATGTCCCTTATGATGGCTCCACACTTTTCGGGCTCGAAGTTGAAGATACACTGACTAGAAGTCGGCAGGATGGTAGATTCTCTCAGTAGGCATTCGTTTTTCTTTGCCTCAAAGATCCTGTTGGAATCAGTGGGTAGGAAAAAAAAGATGTGGTTTTGCAAGTCACAAAGTTCTTATCAGGATTTTCCTGGTGATAGACCTTCATGTGACAGAGGTGGAGGGAATCCTAACAGACATCACCCATGAGGCAGAGGTGGAATGCATAATCAGGGCTTCTGTGGCCTCTTTACCAAGAGGCCTTATTAGCATCTCTGAAGGGTTAACTGATAAAAACGAAAAAGTGAACCAGGTATCGGAGTAGTCCAACAGTTCTTCCAAATAGTGGAAATTACACAGGTCAATGACAGAGGAAAAAAACACCAGGTAAACCAAATCCAAGACCAAAATTTATTTAAGCGCTTTTCGTTTGCTCGATGGGCAAACTTCTTCAGAATAAATTACACTCCATCACAATGCAGTATTTAAAACACTAAATTGTCAGCAATTAAGCACAATTAATGAACGACAATTAAGATCAATAAACACTAAAGATGCATGTGAATATAATTGAATGCATTTAGATGAAACATCTAACAATAAGAAATATATTGAATGAATAAGTTGCTAAGGAACATACATAACACTAAATAAATAATAAATATGTATATAACAAATATACAAATCATTAAAACATAATAATTAATGATTTAAATATACCTTAACTGTTTGGTTCCAAAATTTGTAAGAGCCTAGAAGCATTACTAACCATAATGTAAATATAAATACAAGGACCAAAACCAAAACCTCATATAAATTACAAATCTATTAATAAATACAAATTAAAAAAATCACTTAGCTAACTGATACGTGTAACCAGAAACCCTTATTATTACTTACTAAAAACTGGAAAAAATTAAAAAATAAAATAGAAATGTAATCTATGAATGAAGGAATACTAAAAAATGCATGTCATAATACTTAACAAAGTAAGTCTATCTTTTAAGACTTAAAATACTCAATATACTCGAAATGGCACAAGCTTCATTAAGACCAGGGAAGTGGTATGCCTCCAGTCTAATCTGCCAGTGTAATTCAAGTTCGAGTAACATTAATGTAGTGGGACCACCCCTAATATCACAGACTACCTGGTCTATCCCATTGAATTTAAACTGGTGGGTAGGAAAATCAAGAATATGCTTGGCAAGTGCATTAGTTTCCTTATGTTTCCTTATAGCGTACTGATCATAAATGCGCTCCCTGAACTTGCGTTCAGTTTTTCCTACGTAGTAGGCCGAACAATTTTGACATTGTGCTAAATAGACAAGCATCCTTGAATTACAATTAATTCTGTGTTTTAGTTAAAATTCGTGCTTGTTAACTATGAATCTGTTAGATTCAGTTATATGTTTGCAATAGTTACATGAATGGCATTTGAACATACCCGGGCATCTGGTGAGGGGTGGTTTCATCTCAAACCAAGATTTGAGATTCCTAGCTTTCCTGTATGTCACCTTCGGTATTAAACCTAGTTTCGACGACACCCCTGGATCTGCTCTAAACAAGTGCCAATTGTTTTTAACAATAAACCACAAGCTAGTACTATCTACTGCAAAAGTGGTAATAAACCTAGGAAGGTCCAACGTAAGAGCCCTATCCTCATTGTCAACTGCCAAACTATTCAAATAAAGTGCTGTTGTTGTTAATTCAGCACTTTTCTTAACTTGTAATAATGGTACATAAAAGTTGGATCTCCTTTTCAGTGAAATTTCACCTATTAGATCTTCAATTAATTTAATGGGATAACCTCGACTCAAAAACATCTTTTTTAAGGTTATACATTCCTCAATATACTCATCATCTCTACTAATAATTCTAACAGCTCTTACAAGTTGTCCTTTAACAACTGCACGTTTCTGTGTAAACGGATGACAACTTGTAAAGTGCAACAAGGTATTAGAGTAAGTGGGCTTCCTGTGAATCCTTGATGTAAAACAAGTAGCAGTAGGGTCCTTAACCAACAAAATGTCAAGGTAAGGTATCTGCTTATCATTAAAAGTTGAAGTGAACACCAAAAAGTCAGTAGTGTGGTTAAGGTGGTTTACAAATTCTGTAGCTTGTACCTCATTCCCGTTAAAAAGAATGAAAATGTCATCTAAATAACGTGTGTAATACACTATATGTTCAGAATATAGTGGATGATTAAAGACAAATTGGTGCTCCCAGTGGGCCATAACCAAATTTGCCACACTGGCACCGTAGGGTGAACCCATACCAACTCCAACAGTTTGTAAGAAGTAGTTGTCTCCAAACATGAAAACATTTTTAGATAATGTTAAATCTAAAAGTTCAACTACTAGCGAGATGTCATTAACGCTAGCCTCTCTAGATCTTAACCTTTCACTCACCCACTCAACCGCTATGTCTTGAGGAATACAGGTATATAAATCTTTAACATCCACCGTAAGAAAGTTAAGGTGGTCCTCGTAGTGTAATTCATTAATTTTGGATAAAAATGTCCACGAGTCTTTACAAATTTGCACCACTTGTGAAATGTATTTTCGTAATATATTGTCAACCACTTTTGCACAGGCATAAGTTAGTGAACCCCGGCTATCAATCAAAGGACGCATGGGGGGGTCAATCAAGTTCTTATGGATTTTTGGTATACCGAAAAAATACGGAGTCCTGGGATAAGAAGTTGACATATAATTAAAAAGGTCCTGGTTAATCCTACCCTCCAGGAACATCTCTTCAATGTGGTCCTTAATAATCCTGTATGCGCCGTTAATTTCATTTTTAGACCTCAGTGCATAAGCAGGCGTATCAAGTAACGAAGTCATCCGGTCAAAATAATCATCCTTCTCAAAAATCAATACCCCCCCCCACCTTTGTCCGGTTTACAAATATGTAAATTATTAGAACGAAGAGCTTGAATGCACTCAGTTTCTGTAATATATGCACGGATTTAAACTAAAACACAGAATTAATTGTAATTATTAGGCCAAAGATTCATCGAATCATTCGTTTATGTGTCAGTGAAGAGTGAAGTTCTGCGTACGTGTTCAGACTGCTGTGACCCTGGGGGAAATCGTTCATTCGGTGTTATTACATTGCCTTGGGGAGCGCCAAGACAGGAAATTATGTAGTTTAAAGAACTTCTTGTACATATTTAAAATGCTTTTTGCCGCCTTTCAGTGATGATGTTCTGAGGAAGCTGCTTCTTGTTTGTAGCGGCGAAAACGCATTTTATTTTAAAATAAACTGGTGTTCAAGATCTTTGGAGTATTTTTGTGAATATTTCGGTGTGTCTTGGATTGGTACTCGCACCTCACATTTTGGTTTCGCTTGTTTGTTCTTTTGCACTTGGTTTGTGGTTTCTTAATATAATTCAGTAGTCTTTACTTTTGTGTATACCTATATGGCCATTCACGTTCCAAAATAATATGCTTACTGTAGCTATTATGATAAGAAGTTATTGTTCACACTTATTACATAGGGCAGCTTTTGTGTTACACACATAGTCTAATGTTTGGTAGGTTAGTCTTTTATACAGTTGTTTCTTATCTCCATTTGAATCTGTGTGTCAAAAAACATTTTGTTCTAATGCAGACCCTCAAAAAGCATAATCTATTAACTCAAAACACACAAAGCTGTGTACATCTTCAAATCATGTTTAACCCTCCTGATAGGAACAGGTTTCCCATATTGATGGCTGACACTGGTGAAACCTAATCTGAAATTAAGATTATCCATAATAAGGTGCATGTTGCAGTCTGTGCTCCTATTTACACCAACTGTGTCTGTTCTTGTCTTATCTTCATTACCTTCCTAGGTGTGGAAAACAACTTAAATATGTTCAGAAAATAGTAACTTTTAGCCTTAAGAAAAAATGCTCAGGCTGTCTGTAAATGTGTACTGTTCCAGTAAATGCATATATTTAGTTGCCAGAAACACTGCTCTTATTCACGTCCAGTAATTTCAGACTCTATTTTTTTACAGAAAAACTTGCCATTGTACCTTTTAACTTTACATTTCTCTCAATTACCAGTGTCCAGACCTCTCAATTTACTGCTTTCACGTTTGTTCATCTTGTTTCCTTTGAAACATAAGATCAAAATACAGAACTGCCTTCATCTCTAGATTTTTCTTCTGGCACTGAACATTGACTTGCTTGAAGAAAACTATTTTTATTATATCGTGGTCTCTCATTTCTGCATTCATAAAAAAAAAAAAGCTGCCATTAGATTAAGCCAAGGCCATTAATCCAGATTTTTGTGTATACAAAAGTTAAAGGAAAACATTTCAGTTCTACATCTATTGTAATTAGTGCACTTTTACACCCTATACCACCCCAGCTCTAAAGCCCAAGATTACAGCCTATTGACTTGTACATGCTTTTGTCCAGACTTTCTTCCCTTTTTACTCTGTAATGTTTACATTTCTTAAAACTGAAAAAGAGAGGAGGAAAAAGAAAAAAAACACCTGTTCACGTCAGTAGTTTCATCACATACAGCAGTCACTAAAAGTACTTTTCTGTATCATGTGAAATTTATATCCTAAAATGTTTTATGCAAGTATTAAGAATAAAAATTGTTTTACTTATAGTTACTTCCCCCTCTTTCTCCCTGTTTTCTGCTTCTTTTAGTGTCCTTCCAAATATTAATAAAATGAAGTGGGGCATATGCCTGTCAGTCCCCCAACAAGTTTAACACAAGTGCAGTCTTTCTTAGCCACTGTTTCTTGTAAAGGCATATTTCACAGATGTGACTGATGCTTTATAGCCTCACATTCACTAATTTCAGTGTTGCTGTTCTTTCTGTTTATCTCTGTCTCCCAACCTCAGACTCCATCCAGTTCAAGTCCAAGATACTCCCAAATCGTCTAGTCAACTCCTGTGTTTTTTTGCAATTTTATTTTTGGAACACTAGAAAAGCTTTTACTGGCAGTCTTATCTAGGAGCCTTGTCATCATAAGAATGAGAAGCAGAGTCCCCTTGTATTTGATGGCTCACTAATTGTTAGACAAACTTTGTATTTCCCCCTTAGCCTGCTCTGCATCAAAAATGGCTGATCCTACAGGAAAAAATATTCTGAAGACAGCTAGATACATCAGCTTGAATCTCACACCTGCCTCTCCACATTCCCTGATTGCTAGACTAAGTCTGTTTCTCTTCTGCCTAATGTACAGTGAATTCATTTTCCATTAACATCCTGCTGTATGCAACTTTTAATACTTTGCCTTTTGCAACAGTTTTGTCAGAATCAACTCTTTCTGCTGGTAGAATTGCATTTTTAGTTATACAGGCCTTATCTTCTTTCTCATGGCCAGATTTGGAACATACACGTTGTCGCATGTCTCGTGTATTCAAATGAGACACACTGCCACGGGATGGGTTCAAGTTGTTTATTGTACATAAACACATCAGGAGGTGTAACTGGAGCATAATTCGAACTTCATATGCTTACTGACTGACTCATTACTTTTAACACACGTGTTTCTCCATTCATGCTTGCACTCACACTGAATGACTAGAAAATGACACTGATCTTACACATGCTCAGTAACTTACATGCACGTGCTGTCTAGCTACAGTGGCTGACTAGGTTCAATATACACACTAATCTACATCCTCCGTCTTTAATTTTGTTCGACATGCAAAATAGGAGAACAAAGACATTTTGAGTGCTAAACATTATATCAAGTGAGTTCATGTCCAAGTTGCTGTACGTTTTGGATTCGGTCTGGGAGTTCTACCTGATCTGGTAACATAGAAATTCTGACTGGGTTTAGCAACAGGGACAGTCCCTGGAGGTTCTTTCACAGCTGGAACATCAGGGATTACATAACCAAACAGGTGTAGAGTCAGTCTGGGAATTAGTCATCCACACTGACAATCTGATGTGTCACTGGTTCAGAGACAGGTAACAAGTCTTCAATTCAGTCTGAAATCCATTCCTTTCGATTGTATGATGTAAGATCTTGTTTTCTCACAAATTTTCTCTTCGATTCATCATTTTGGTCATATCCTTTAGATGTTTGCATTCTCACACCTTCTCTTTGGTTGAAGGGATTTATTGGTCTTATCATAGTACAACTTTTGTGACTGATGTTTTCTCGAAAGTTGAGCCTTGACCACTTTGTTGTTTGCATTTGGTACTAATAGTTTGCTGATTGGAAGAGTTGATCTGAAGTAGTTACTTCATTTGATCTGCAACCTGCGGGATTCGGATCCGACCTCGGATCCGAAAGCTTCAAGATCCAAGCTCCTAGCTCCTCCCCCCTACCCATAATCCCATGCTACCAACCACATTACCTCAGATCATTTTTTGCCGCGGCTAAAGATAGTTGCTTCTCAGTGAAGAGCTCCTGGCCTGGTGAGATTGTTCCTTTCTAAAAGCTAGTTCTAGTTTTAAATTTGTGTGTGTGTTGTTTTTAGCATTAATCTATCTTACCCACGTTAAAAAAAAAAAAATTTTTCTCCTTAGTTTAAATTTTGTCTCTCCCCTCCCCCCCTTAGTGTTTGGGTGTGTGTGTGAGAGAATTATGGCTGAGTCTAAGGCTATATTTTCTAAGTGTACTGAGTGTGGCCATAAGCTTTCCCCAGCTGATGGCCACACTCAGTGTGTTTTGTGTCTGGGGGCAGCACATTTGTCGGAGGCCTGCCAGATTTGTGCGGCCTTCAATCCTCGGGCACTTAGGGACAGGAAGAACAAGCTGATCCTGGCGGGAAAACTCCCTCAGGAGTCAGCTTCTTCTTCCTTTCCTACCCGGATCCAGGCTACTCCTGTAGCTTCGGCGCCGGCTACTCCCTCAGCTGTACCCGGGACTCAACCTCCCTTGTCAGGTACTAGCTCTGTGGAGTCTGGTTCTTCTTCCCACAAGGAGAAGAAGAAACACAGAGAGAGAGAGGGTCATACTTCTAAGAGGCGGGCCGAGTCTCATCCCTCGGCTCCGCCTGAAAAGATTTTGAAATCTCCTGAGAGGGTCTCCGGATCCTTGTCCTCTCGGCTCCGTTCACCCTCCTTTTCTCCGGTGCCGGAGGAGGAGGATAGGTCTCCCTCGAGGTCTTCGAGGCGGCCTTCCCGACCTGCTTCGACTACCTCTTCGCGGTCCACTAGAAGCATCTCCGAAGCAGACATGGATCGGATGATGCGAAGATTTTTGCAGACCCAGATGCAGATGGGGATGCTCTTGCCTCCCCCCCCTTTGGGAGGGAGTGCAGCCCCCATTTTTGCCCCGATAGCTCCTTCTCCGACCCGTTATCGGGTCTCGGAGTTTTCGGATCCAGGCCCTTTTGGATCCGGGGATACGTCGGCGCCGACAGGGATAGTGTCTTCAACGCTGACTATACCTTCGAGCTTGTCGGATCCAAGCTCTTGGGGCCGAGGGTTGAGAATCGGATCCGAGGGAGTGGTTGTGTCTTTGGCGCCGATGGGGCCGGAGCGCACCGCTACCTCGGATCCGATTGCGTCGGCTCCGACCCCAATCCTTTCCTCGGAGCCGAGGAGGTTACTTTCTCAGGCTGGTGATGGTGAATCTTCCTCGGCTTTTGAGGTAGTGGAGAGGGTACTGTCGAGGTCATCCAGGTCCCCGACCGGGCCTTCGGATCCACCCGTGCCCCCACTGTATCAGGGTCTGTCTTCGCTCATCCGTCCATCGGGACAGCCTGCCCAAAGCCTCCAGTTAGTTCCCAGGGAGGAACACCAACCGGTGGACGAGCCCTCTTCGGATAGCCCCGCCGAAGAGGTGCCTCGGAAGCACCAGTGCAAAAGGAGGCACCTGGACTCCCCCGAGTCCATTACCACGGATACGGGTTTGGAGGATACGGAGGGTTCCCCAAGGTCACCCCCTGAAGATGTCTCATTTGGAGACATCATGGAGAGGTTGCGTATAAGAGGGGGGTGGTCGGCCCAAAAGCCCTCCTTGGACGAGTCCATATTTCTGGAGGCCTTTGAGGCAGGCCCATCTACCTCCTGGGTGTCCCCCCCAGCCAACCCCTTGGTGGACCTAATTACCACCAGGGCTTGGAAGGAGCCCGACACCGTGGAGCCTATCCCTAGACGCCCGGATAAGGTCCTCAGCCCTCCGTCTGATAGACCTTCTTGGACCAAAGGCGCGCCAGTGGATGCTATGTTGGTGGCGGCTGCCACTAAGAAAGAACTTGCCCAGGAAAGTTCTTCAGTCCATCCGCCGGACAAGGAGTCCCGGGCTTTGGACCATATTGGGAAGCGGATGTTTGCTTCAGCAACTTTTTGCTATAAGGTCGCTGAACTACATGGCACACACTATCAGGCTACAGCGTGATTTAATTAAAGAATACGCTGCAGCCCCTCCGGAGTCCATCTCGGTCCCAGACAAAAAGGTTTTTGAGACCCGAATGGCCACTCTAAAGTCCATATCAAATACATTTATGCGGCTTCTTTCCCATGCCACGGAAGGAGCCGCTAGAGCTAGCGGAGCGGGAGTAGTTTTGTGACGGCTGGCTCCGCCTTTGCGACTTCACGGATCCCTTCAGGGCGTCCTTCATGAACAAATTACGATGGTTCGGACTTATTTGGCTCATCGGTTCGCGACATGCTAGTCCAAAGCGAGAAGGATGGGAAGACGCTGTCGGCCGTCGGAGTCCGCTTCTCGAACCCCCAAAGATCCTTCTCCAGGAATCAGAGGGGGCAAAAGAAGCTGTGGTTCCGTAAATCTCAGCAATCCCGTCCTGCTGCAGACAACTCGTCCTCTAGAGGCAGAGGAGGACAAGGTGGACGCTGGCCCAGAGGCAGAGGGGGCCCGCGTAACTTCGGGTCTAGAGAACCCTTCTCGGAGGGACCCGCGCAACAGCCCTGAGGGCTTGCCCGACTGTCCCTCTCTGGAGGCAGTCGGGGGGCGACTATCGGAGCACCTATCAAACTGGGAGTCAATTACAAATGATCGATGGGCGCTCCGGATAATATCCAGAGGTTACACAATACCGTTCTTGCAACCCCCCCCCCCAAGTCCAAACATCTCCCCGATGTTCCACCCCATCAAAGGGAGTCCGCAACTCAAGAAATTTCAGAGTTGCTAAGGAAAAGAGCCATCCAGCCCGTCCCCCCAGATCAGTCCGGATCGGGTTATTACTCCGATCCATTCTAGACCTTTCGTCCCTGAACCTGTTCATACCCAAGGAAAAGTTCCGGATGGTCACTCTCCAATCTGTTCCCCCCCTTCTGCAGGAGAACGACTGGATGTGCTCGTTAGATCTCAAGGACGCGTACTGCCATATACTAATGGACAGACGGTCCAGGAGATTTCTCCGCTTCCGACTAGGAGCCAGTCATTATCAATTCAGGGTTCTTCCATTTGGCCTAACCTCAGCCCCCAGAGTGTTTACCAAAGTCATGGCAGTGGTAGCAGCCCACCTGAGACTCCAGGGCATTCAGGTGTTCCCTTACCTGGACGATTGGCTCCTCACCGCCCCCAACAAGCATCTTCTGGTTACAGCGAGAGACTATGCCCTATCTCTGTTTGCTCAATTGGGCATCTCAGTCAATTTGAAGAAGTCCTGCCTGTGCCCAACTCAAACCCTAGATTTCATAGGGGCCAGGTTGGATACTCGAATCTCCAGAGTGGTTCTCACACCAACCAGAATAAACAGTTTGTACCACCAAGTCTTGGATATTCTTCAGAACCCAACCCCCCCCAGCAGAATTAGTCCTGAGGGCGTTAGGATCTATGTCGGCGGCAATCGGCCTTTCTCTCCATGCCCGTCTGCGGATGCGTGTATTACAGTGGACTCTCCAGGTCCAATGGTCTCTGTTGACCCATCCTTTGGACATGCCGATTCCTCTGAGCAGGGCATGCAGGGACTCCCTACTTTGGTGGCTGCAGGCAGAAGAACTCAAGGAAGGGAGACCCTTTGTGATTCCCCCAGTCGAAGCCACATTGACCACGGACGCTTCCTGCCTCGGGTGGGGCAGGCATTATGCAGGCAAGTCAGTCCAAGGAACGTGGACTCCTCTAGAGACTGCATTGCATATCAATGTCCTAGAGATGAGGGCAGTGCTATTGGCGTTGCAAGCTCTCCATCACCTTCTACCTCTGGGGACTGTTGCAATCCAGATGGACAACATGTCCGTTGTCTGGTACATAAACAAACAGGGAGGGACCAGGTCTTACCCCCTGTGTCGAGAAGCCATGAGAGTGTGGGAATGGGCTATTTCCACCAACCGCTTTCTGATAGCAACGCACATTCCGGGACTGACCAACATATTAGCAGACAGCCTAAGTCGGGTGTTTCTCAGCCCTTACGAGTGGTCTCTGAATTCCTCTGTCGCGAAACAGATGTTCCACAAATGGGGTCAACCTCGCTGCGACCTTTTTGCCTCTCCCTAAACTCAAAATGCAGCGAGTACTTCGCGATAGTTCCCCCCAAAGGGGAATCTCCCAGGTCTGGCCGCCCGGTCTTCTTTATGCATATCCTCCTCTTCCTCTGATGATGAAATTCATCCAGAAAGCCTGTCGGTTGGGGAGCAAAGTGATTCTCATTGCCCCATTCTGGCCTCGACAAGTCTGGTTCCCCTTTCTGCAGTCTCACAGTGTGGCTCCCCCTTGGATTCTGGATCCCAGACCAGACCTAATCTCGCATCCGACGAGTTGCCACACTCCAAACTTGGTCAGCCTCCGGCTCACAGCCTGGCTGATGCAGTTCCGCTAATGGCAAGGACTCCCGGTATCTCTTCTCCAGTCAAGGCTATTCTCGTGGCAGCTCATAAGCCATCCACCAGAAAACTCTACAACAGTAAATGGAAACGTTTTTCCATCTGGGCAAAGGGTAAGGGATTAGATCCCTTTACGGTTCCTATTCCCACCATTCTGGACTTTCTATCCCTCCTTTTCGAGCAGGGAGCTAGTGCGTCCACCATTAAAGTTCAACTTGCAGCCATCTCCCATTATCATGTGGGAGATGGCATAAGTTCTTTGGCTTCAGCTAAAATATGCAAAGCCTTCCTAAAAGGCGTGTTCCTCTTAAAGCCTCCCATTAAACCGGCTATGCCTCCATGGGATCTTACCCTGGTATTACAAGCATTAACAGGACCACCTTTCGAACCTGCAGCCTCTGTGCCCTTAAAGTTCTTATCTTGGAAGACAGCCTTCTTGGCAGCGATTACCTCTGCCAAGCGGGTATCAGAACTACAAGCCTTGTGCATTAAGTATCCATACCTTATTTTTCACAAAGATAGGGTTGCCCTCAGGACTAATCCTTCTTTTCTTCCTAAGGTAGCCACAGAATCTAACATTAATCAATCTGTTAACCTCCCTGTTTTCTTTCCTAGCTTCCAAAACAAAGGTGAATACACATTGCACAAATTGGATGTACACAGGCAACTGCGTTTTTACTTGCATAGGACTAAAGATTTCCGCAAGTCAGACCAGTTGTTTGTTTCTTATGCTAAATCAGCCATGGGCAAACCAATTTCTAAGGTGACAGTAGCGAATTGGATTTCTCAATGTATCAGACAGGCATACATTTCAATTGGGAGACCAGCTCTGGTTGTCATTCGGGCACATTCTACCAGGTCTGTGGCTACCTCAACAGCGTTTTGGTCTTGAGTTCCAGTTGACGATATTTGTTCAGCGGCTACCTGGTCCTCTTCCCATACGTTCATTTCTCATTACAAGCTGGACATGATCTCCAGAAGTAGGGCTTCCTTTGGCTCCGCGGTGCTTCGGAATATTCTTCCGTAGGGACCACCCAGGGCTTTTAGGTAAGCTGGGGACTCTGTCCCACAGGTTGCAGATCAAATGAAGTAACTACTTCAGATATAGAAGTTATGTACTCACCATAACGTTCCATCTGAGTAGATACTTCATTTATCTGCAACCGACCCCCCGTGCCATCCCCCGAACCTCGGTAAAATATTGTCCTGTGGAGATTTCTCTCCATCTTTAGCTTAGGGCAAAATAACCGATCTGAGGTAATGTGGTTGGTAGCATGGGATTATGGGTAGGGGGAGGAGCTACGAGCTCGGATCTTGAAGCTTGGAAAGCTGCCGGTCGGATCCGAATCCCGCAGGTTGCAGACAAATTAAGTATCTACTCAGATGGAACGTTATGGTGAGTACATAACTTCTATTTCATGTCTGTCTGGGCATCAATCTTTGAGCCGGTGAACCAAGCAAGTTGTCTCGAAGAATATTTCTGAGATTGAGTATGTTAAGTAAAACATCGGTACCATCTATCTAGGTTTTCTCCAACAAACGTTTTGCACTCTGAACTGCACGTTCAGCTAACCCATTGGATTATGGATGCTCAGGACTACTGGAACTATGAACAAAGTCCCAAGACACAGCAAATTTCTTGAACTGCTGACTAGTAAACTGCACTGTTATTAGACATGACTTTGTGCAGAGTACCATGGACAGAAAAATGTCCCTTCAGTTTTGTAATGACTGGGTTAGATGTCTGGTTAGGAAGTAGGTCAATTTCAAACCAATTTGAGTAAGAGTCTACTAACACAAAGTAGTGTTGACTGTTCCATTTGAAAATATCTGTAAAATATCTGCAACCGTTGACCATGGTAATTCAGGAATTTGGTGTAGCTGAAGTGATCCTTTTTGTTGGTGCGGTTTGGTGCTGTTGCAAATTTAACATGCTAAAGTTTCCTTCTCTATATCTTTAGACATAGAAGGCCAAAATGCAATGCCTCTTGCCCTTCTTTTGGTTGAATCAGTACTTGGGTGACCACAATGCAAGATTTTGATATATTCCTGTTGTAAGGCTTTAGGAATTATTGGATTTTGGACCTTTCATGATTGATTCCATCTTCTGTCATGATGAACCCGTCTCTGTAAGGAAAATACTGCTGAATGTCAAGTGGTGAACTGGATTGTCCTGTTGGTCATTCTTGACTGATAGTGTTTCACCTTCTGGAGAATTGGATCTGAAGCTGTGTGATTTAGTTCAACAAGGCGTGATGATAACATTTCTGACTTCCATGACTTCAAAGTCTGCAATTTCTTATTCATGCTGCTCTGTCATTTGTTTGGATGCATTTAGCATCATCAAGGTACAAGTATTTACCCTTTTTATAAACAATATTGAAATTGTATTTTTACAGTTTTAACATCATGTGCTGCAATCGTGCTGGAGCTGTATGCATTGGCTTTTTCAAAGCTGTCACTAGTGGTTGGTGATCAGTCTCTATTTGGAGAGGTCTGCCATAAGTATAATCACTGAACTTTGAACATGCAAATACTACTGCCAAAAAGTTCTTTCTCTATTTGTGCATAATGCATCTCTGTTTGAGTTAAAGTTCTTGATGCGTAAGCAACTGCTATGCCTTCTTGAAGACAAGCTGCGCCAAGGCCATACCTGGAAGCATCAAAAGAAAGAATTACAGGTTTGTGAACATCGTAATATCTCAGTGTGAGTGGGCTGGCAATTTTCTTCAGAATGTCAAATGTTCTTTGATGTTCCAACCAGGACCAGTTTACATTTTTTGCATGTCAACTCACGTAATGGGACAGAAAGTTCAAGTCTGGGATGAACTTTCCTAAATAGTTGACCATGCCTATAAAACATTGTAAAGATGTAATATTCTCTGGAAGTGGCATCTCAAGAATTGCTGTTTGCTTACATGGATCTGGTTGTAAGCCAGAAATGGTAAACATATGTCCTACAGAAGTAACTTATTTCAGTTTGAATTTACATTTCTGGGGATTCGGTTTAAGATTTACTTCATGTGCACAGTGTAAAACTGTCCTGAGATTTCTGTCATGTTCGTCTTCACCATTACCTCCAACAGTAATGTTGTATGGATACAAGAAAAAAAATTGTTCCATGGCATGCATGGCATTTCCGAGATTATATTACCTAGGTTTTACTTTCATTCTGGCCTCCCATAATGCCTTGCATCAGTTAAAGTCTTCAAACTGGCGTTCTGTGCCATTTTTTCTCAGTACAGCCCCACCTTCTGCAGTTGTCTCTGTGATGTGCATGAACAGCTAATTGCAACGTTTTTCTTTTTCACTGTGGAAAATACTATCTGATGTAAGTAATTTAGGACTCACTTGATCATTATGTTGGATTCAGTGTGATGAGATGTACATTACTAATGCCTAACTGACTGCTAGCTAGACTTCTTGCTGTCACCTGTGCATTGTTTTGTTCTAGTTACATTAGCTGTTTTTTGCCTTAGACACGTGACTTTAAGCTTATTGCTCTCAGCAATTACCTAGTCAGATTTGCCTAACTGCTAAGACTGTGATATACTACAACCACAGAAACTGGGTTAATCTGAGCTTGATGATCTAACTACTTACCTTTTTTACCATTTTACATAGGCTTAACCATTGCATAACATACTTAGATAAGAGGTTATTTTGTAACATTCAAGTATCACTAGCTGCTTAAATATGGAATATGGCTATTGTAGCAATAGTGAATGCATTGCAACTACTAAGCATTTACTGCGTCTTTTTAACACAAGTTCTGTTAATTTTACAGTATATTGCCTGTCACATTCTACATACTTTGCCTAACAATCTTATTACCTATCCTTCTTACTCTAACCAGGTTCACTTCACCTGTCCCCTCCTTTTCATTACCACCCACTACAAGGCTTCTTACTAACCCTGAAAACTCTTCCCCTACCTCTACCCTCACTGCCAGGCTGTCTCCTACTCTGTTCTTGTCTTATTTCTCACTGTCATGGAACTCACATATCCTTTCTCCCCCCCTTTTTTATTCCCAGGTAATCGAGCCCTGACTGTCTAAACTACAACAAACAGAACACTGTTGCTGACCAGCACGAAGTTGGAAACCCTTCCTAAAATGGGCACTACCTTCCGTCTAAAACCAGGGCCTTATTCTACATTGTATACCAATCTTTTAAGTGTAAGCCTGCATTTTTCTCTGATTTTAAACTGTCTGCACATCACCGAGATGTACGATTGCTGATCCCCTCCCCTCTAGTCTGCTCTCTGCATATATGCTTTCTCTTCTCCTCCTCGAAATTCCATAGCCTCTCTCCATCCCTGCGCAGTTTTTGACTACCCTCCTCATCCTAGATATTACTATCACCTATCCTTCTTACTCTAACCAGGTTCACTTCACCTGTCCCCTCCTTTTCATTACCATGTATATACTAGAGCTCTACAGTTTGCACTGTTGCTACAAGTACCTTGCCTCAGCACTCTATACCATCTCCTATAAAACTCTGTCCATACTTTACCTATATGTACTGCCTACTATTGAATTCTCTTTACTTATGGTTTCTCTAATTGTTTATTTTTCTTTTGAAGTTAACAGAGAACAGGATCTGCCCATTCCATTTGCCCTCGTTACGCTCAGGCTCACTACGCTGCCCTACCCACCATTGTCAATCTCTTAAATAGTATCCATAGCTCCTCACACCTACAGCCATTATTGAGTAAACACATTTCTAATTGCAACTCCATCCCCTTCACACCCACAGAGCACAGCTATTTTCATACTGCTTAGTATTTGTTTTATACATAGTATAACCTATTCCCACACTTAAACTCTACCACTATTACATATCTAATTTTTCCCTTAACTCCACCAATAATACATATTGTATTTTCCACAGCTCTTCCTTTTCCCTGTTTATCGATGTTTACATACTCTCTTTCTCTAACCAACATCAACCTAAACTGTGATTCTGCCCACACATCACTCTATCTTCTCAGTATCACTATTCACCCTGCTGTGCCTACTCCTACAAGCCACCTCATTTAAGTATACACTAACCAGGAACTATAAATAAATCCACCAAGGCTTCACCTCTTGACATCCATATAGAAAGTTTCTCTAGCATTAAACCATACCTAATTAAACACAACACAATTCACCTTACTAAAGTCTACTACCTTCCTGCACCTAACAAAGTAAAATTAACACCATATAATCTCTCTAGGCACACAAATAAGGCTAACCTTCTACACCATGTCAAAGCTCAACTCCTTAAGATTTTATGATGTGGAGATGTTCACTCCATCCCTGGACCTACACAACCAATCATTTATTCTCAGTCAACCTCCATCAAAAATGTGCTATTAATAACACTAAAGTTGTGTAGTATAAGTAACAAAATGAATGAAAAAACAGACCAACCAAGGAATACATGAACCACAGATCACAGCAGTGCAGGAAGAATGCAGAAACTAAAAGAAGCCTTATATTCCCAACATTTTATTCAATGTATAACACAGTAAAATAATAAAATTCACATAAGCGCTTTCATCCAGACATTTGTAGAACTTCTTCAGATTACTACTACAAAAATACTTTGGTTTAAATAGCAACAAGAAACTACTCTGGTTAAACCGGACAACACCCTCGTGTTTCATTCATACTTTGTCCCCAACAACAAATATAAAAACTAAATAGGTACACAAAAAATACTATTATTTAATCTTAAATATTTACATTTAAAAGACTTTGTGCACTCGGAGTTTGCTACAGTCTGTCTGATCTACTTGCTTCTTTGGATACTCTCTTTTAACATGAGTCTGCAACACTTTAGACTTGCAAAGCCTTTTGAAATTATTACACTTTTTATATTTGTGACATTGCTGACCAAAAGCCAAACACTTTTCCCCTTTAGGTTCATGACTGCCTTCAAAGTCGTGACAGTTAATAATGAGGTTGGAAGCCACACTCTTTGGTTTTTAGTTCTTTTTCATCTTAACTTTCTGCTATACACTATCACATTCACATTAGCAGATACTCCAAACATGCTTTTCTCATTTGTAAAAATATTTGTATGCTTTTCTGTAAGCTCATGCATTTGACAAATCTCTGTGGCTATGCTTAATGTTACTTCAGTCTCTCGAAGCAAAATCTTTCTAGCGGTATCATTAACACCACATATAAGACCGTCTTTTATCAAATCATCTCATAGATCACCAAATCTGCATATTTTTGCTTCATTTCTTAAATTAGTAATATATGCTGCAGTAGTTTCAGCATGCTTTTGATTTCTTTTGTAAAATTTGTGCCTCTCCATTGTAATTTTCATTTGAGGGTTACACATTTCTCTAAATTTACATTTTAAGCATTCAACATCTTCCCGCGTTTCAGCCTGTATTACAATATGGCGGTTCTCCCCCTCCCCTGCATACACAGCAGATGCATACACAAATGAATGTTCTCACTCAATGGCCTCTAAGCCAGCTAAATTGAAAAGTGCAGATGCCCTTGTACATGTGTCTTTATCAGAAAATCTAGCCTGTATGAAAATATCATGTTCTTGCTCAAACACTCACCAATTTTCTGTAATATTATTATTATTATCAAACATCAGCGGTTCAGGTCTGCGAAATCCCTCTGCCATAACAACAAATTTCTTTTAAACATAAGTATAGACCTGGTACTTGTAATATTGCAAAAAAATTTACAACAATCTCTCCAAAAATGCTTTATAATAACACTCCAAATACCTTGAACACTCCAAACACTTTGAAAAATCTTAAGTTACTGTGAAAATGTCAGACATTGCAAAACATTTAGACAATTTAAACACTTTGAAGATTATTTCAAACACTTTAATCATTATGTTACTATCTGAGACATTTGGAATAACTCAGAAATTATTTGAACACTTTGAATGTTATGCCACTTGTTTGGCGACTGAAATCATTTGAAACAAATTTAAGTAACTCTGAATAACCGTTGACCTTTTTGTGACTTCACTCCTGTATATTACTCCACTTCTAATTGTGTGCCTCATGGTTTGCGAGCTGCTTCAACTTCAGATCCCATTCTAAAAACTATGTTGCATGTCTTGTGTATTCAATGAGAGACGGAGTCACAGGATGGGTTCAAGTCATTTATTGTACATAAACATATCCGGAATTGTAACTGGAACATAGAACTACATGTTTACTGACTGACTCATTACTTCTAACACACTCACTTGTGCATCTCCATTCAAGCTTGCTCTCAAACTGAATGACTGTACAAAATGGCACTGATCTCGCACATGCTCAGTAACCTGTTTGTACCTGCTGTCTCACTACAGTGGCTGACTAGGTTCAATATACCCACTCATCTACACACGATGGGACCTTTCAATTAACAGATCCTGCTGTGGAATAGCAGTTCAGTTGCTTATTTGTGCCTTCATAAAATGAATAATCTGTTTCTTCTAGTATCTGTGGTACAGCAGAAAATCTCAGGTTTTCCCTGTGTAATCTCTCCTCTAATTCAACATTTTTTTTGAAACTTCACTTTTTTTATCAGCTTCCTACTCAGCCAGCCTTTACTTCATTTGGAACTCTGATATTTGCAGTTTTATCTGCTCCTTTGAATATCTGTTTAAAGCTTCTTCTATTTTTTTCAGCCTTTTCTTCTTTTGAGTTGATGTATTCCTTTGGTGTTTCAATTGTTTTAATAAGTTCTGAGCACATTTAACTTACTTTTTCCTCTGGTTTGCTGAAAGCCATGTTTTGCATCAAAGCTGGAGCTTGAACTGCTTTTTGCTGAACAGCTACAAGATTCTTCATGGTCAGTGTTTTCCCTTGACCTTTTCTAGTTGAGTTTCTTTCAGCCTCTCATTTTCTTCCTTGCTGGCATCCGGGCTGGCATCTAGCCAGTAACTGAATTTACTAAAGGTGACGAGTTTTTGGCCTCTCTCATTTCAGTTTCTTTTTCACAATGAGAGAGCTGAAGTTAAGCTGTTGATCAGTGTGCAGCCATCTTGGAAAGCTGCAAATACATATTTGTGTGTATTTTTATAAAATAAAGGAAGCCTGGACCTTAAGATAACTAGTTTCTCCCCCATCCTTTGTTATTGTAAAGCCGCTGCTATTTAATTTATTAAACTTTGCAAACCTTTATGTGTACTCTCTAATGAATTTTTCAGATATTTGTTATATTCAATTTCATTTTCTAAATAAAACTCTTTAGACATGATTATATTTCCCCTTTGTCAGCCAGTTTAATTAACATATTCACATCTTCCTTTAGTTGTCTTAAAATATTCCATTCTGGCTCATTTAAATTTTATTTAATGTAATATTTAATTTATTTATTTAACATTTGTTTACCAGGGAAAGTCTGACTTGGAGCAAAGCCAATTTTCAGCGGAGGCCCAGAAAGAAACACTCCAGGTGCAAGTCTTTGACACGTGGGAGGAAACCAGAGCACCTCTAGGAAACCAACACAAACACAGGAAGGACATGCAGACTCTGCACAGAAGGCACTCCAGCTGAGAATTGAACCGGAGAACCTCTTGCTGTGAGGCAAGAACACTAGAGCTGCACCACTGTGCCATCCATTTCTTAACCTCATTGAAATAATTTGCAGCATCTTTCATTACTAAATTGTAAAACACAGTAGCTGACTTTTTTCCATGGGATCTAATTACACTTCTTTATTCTTGTTCACAAAAAATTGCTTCAGTTGTAGCTTCCTAAAAACTAACCAGACATCTAACTTTAGTTCAGCCAACTACAGTCTGCTAGTATATATAAACTTTAAACCCTTCTGGAAAAGGCTTTTAGTACCGTCTGATAATTTTATTTCCCCCAAAGTCACTATCAAATACTAATCTGAAACACATTTATCTACATAAGCAGACTTATTACTGAAATCACAATGTTTGGACTGTGTTTTTATCTTTACCCTTATAAAATTGTTGGGATTGTTGAACTTTCTGATATTTCCATTCCTGCAATAAAGTCCCATCAGCTTCTACATTTCCCAGTATAGGCTTAGAGGCTTCTGAACATGTATGGTATGCCTGCTTGAATTCTTGCTTCTCACTCCCAATTCAGTTTTTTCACAGCATTTTTAGAATGATGTGACCCCCCCCCTCCCCCCCAAGACTTCTGTCTTCCATGGAATCTGACTACCTTCCTCAAAATCTCCCAGATTCCTCTGGAGTTTGCATCATTTTTATAGTATAATCTTATCTTCGAATTTTCACATATCTGCCCAGATCATTATCCAGTTTATCTTTTTGGTGGCTAATAGATTCAGAAGTAGTGTGAAACTGCCCTTTAGCGTCCAAAATGCTACTAATCTTTCCAGTAAGTATTTCAACTGGTCTTTTCTCATATTCAACAAGAATTTTTAGAAACTCCTACAAGCAATTTAAAGACACTTTCTCACACTACTTCTGTAAATCCACATTATCTGGACCAAGCAAAAAATATTTTTTACTGTAACACATAAACCTAAAAGGGGGAAATACAAAGCATCAAATATTGCTGCAATAAAACCAGATTGGTAGATTATTAGATTTCTTTCTCTAAATTCCTTTGTAATTCTTCTAAATCTGTAATTTAAAATGAGTGACTTCTTCACTTACCCCTTTTCTACTGACAACACGATATTGCTCTTTCGCTCTCAAATCAAATGCCACTCGATGCACGGCTAGGGTTGTAGTGGTCGTTAGCCTAGATGACAGCCTATGAATCTGTGAACTGTCAGTCTTTCTCAGCACTATATAAGAACTCCATATGATGATTATCAGTGGAAAATAAAAAACGGAAATAAATTGCTTTTTATCTTAAACTCAAACTTGATTCCATTATTAACAACTCGCTCTCCAAAACCTTTAATACTAAATGAACAAGCGCTTTGGCTGAAAGCCTTGTACTGGTTCTGAAAACATTTTGAAATAAGTGATATTTAAGTAAGTGCAATTTTCTATTCCATTCTTATCAGTTAAGCAGTTAACCAATAAAAAACTTGCACACTTACAAAAATCTTTCCCCACTAGCATTCATAAAAACTGTTTCATGTTTAAACCATGATTTAAGGTATCACAATCAAAAATATTCCCCGGGATTCAATAACACCTACACTAAGTGTATACCATTCTGAGTGAACAGATGACACAAACATAACTCACACCTTCCTCCTCCTAATTTTAGTTTTTCTACTGATATTCTTGCAGCTTTAAATATTGACAGGGATTCTTAAAGGTTACCAGAAAGTGCATAACTAGAAAACACAAAAAATATAAGAATGTTCTTGAATACATATCATGTACACTTGGCGCAGGCTTTATTGAATCTGGCCCTATATCTTTTCCAATAAAACATCAGAAACATTTAGCAGTAAATCAACAGTTCTGCAAATACACAGACTAAAATAACTACAATATACTTGAATCAAAATTATGTACATTTTGAAAGTGCAGTGCTACAGGACTTTTCTGTGATCCATTGTGTATAGGTTCATAGGTAGGTACTAGGCTATCGGACCTAGGGCCTATACATGCCCAGCCAAAAAGGTACCCTGGCTTTTGCCGCCCAAGAAAATTATTTTCCTGTGCCACTGTCGAGCAGAGCCACAGAGGTGATCCCTGGGGTGAATTTCCTATTTCCCATCCAATCATCAAGATTTTTCATGAAGAGTACTAATGAGGAGCTTTGTTTGATATAGATAGGTAGTCTATTCCAGAGTATGGGAAGTCTCTGGGACAGGAATCTATCCCTCCGGCATGTTCTGTTTATTGTGGTGACAAGGTTTAGGTCCCTAGAGCATGTAGCTCGGAGGGATTGGGACTTCTTTAAATGGAGCATGTCCAACAGCTCTGGGTTTGACATAACTTTGTATGTTAGGCCGAAATCACCTCTGAGTAGACGATATGCGACGGAGTAAAGATGGAGTTTTTGAGACGGTCTGCGTAGGGCATCTGTTTGAGGCCGGTAATTCTCGTTGTGAGGTATTTCTGCGGCCTTTCCAGCTGTTGTAGATGTCTTGTGAGGTACATACCAAAAGGGGCGTTGTACTCTATAATGGATCTAATGAGTGGTGAGTAGAGGGGAACAATGACCTCTTTTTTTCTGGATGAGAAACCTTTTGTGATGAGGTGTGCCACGTAGAAGGATTTCCTGACTACTGTGGCAATGTGATTATCAAAGGAGCGGCTACTGTCCACCTGTGTCCCAAGGTCTCTTGTCACACTTTCGATGTTTATACTACCGCCTATGTTGTAGTTCATGGGTACAGAGTTTTTACCAAAGGGGGATGACAGTGCACTTTTTGGCGTTGAGCTTTTGGCTATGGCTTTGACACCAGGCATCTGTCTCAGTGGGGCCCTTTTGTAGGATGTCCACATCATTAGGAGTTTCGATTATGGCTCCTAGTTTGTAGTCCTCTGCGAACTTTGTTAGCCAAAGACCTTCTGTGTTAGCCTGTACTTCAGAGAAGTAGATACCAAACAGGAGAGGACCCATGACTGAACCCTGTTGTACTCCACTTGTCACTGGTCTGAAGTCGGTATGTCTCTAAGATGCTCCAGAATGCGCTCTTACTGGTTGCTTAGTTTGTCCCACTTAATGTTGATTACAGGGACATTTAAGGGAATAGACCACAGCCTTTGGAAAACAATTACTGATACCAATTGAACACACTTTTGGCCATTTAGAATATATGAAGTAGTCAAGTCTAAAAAGGGGCAAATACTACAACCTTTACAAGTTAATTGCAAGTCCATTAGCATTGCTGTATGTACCAGCCTAACCATTAGACTTGATGAATTCTTATCGGAAATTTTTAACTTATAATTTAAATTTAAACCCAAAATTTCATCAGCTTCAGTAATACCCCAACATTTCCAAAATGTATGTATTGCTCCCTCTACAAAGGAAACATGAGTAGGAAGAAAATAAATATCATTAATCCCATTAGCACTAAATCTTTTGCCATAAGTGTATTTTACATTTACATTTTTCCTGGCCTTTACCTTTTTTTATAGACTGATATAAATTCTTTATATCATATCTGCTATCTTTGTAATGCTGACACATGTAAGGAATCTTCCTGTTCAAAACAGTATGAAACATCCCCTCTCAAACTTCTCTGCTCTCTAAACTATTCAAACACAGCTTCTCCAATGGATGCACATCAGAATCCAGAATAACAGGTGTAGTAGTCCCCACCCCACAAGGTAGGACCCATCACGGACGTTGGCAATTATAAACACATTAGCATCACCAGCATCATTCACAAAGTGATGGAATGGTATCATCGTGGACTTCATGAACATGAATATAGTGAGCCTACAAACCTGAGACAGTAAGCAGTCTGGCTTTGTATGAAGTAGATCATGTCTATTAAACCTGTGCATAACTGAAGCAGTAGATGAGGGTAACTTCATGCACACAGCTTACTTTGGTATAGCTACGGCATTTAACACCATACATGTTGCCCAACTGTGGCATTACTGCCAGATTTGTTAAACACAATATTAAATCCTTGTATAATCCATTGAGTTACCAACTGAGTCACTGATATGTACCACTGCGTTGATAGCACAGTATCCTCCAGGAGACTCATCACCAGTGGTGTACCACAGGGCTTGTTTCTGAGACCTCTTCTGATTGTCTTCTACTTCTGTGATGACAAATATAACATTAAAGGCCTTTCTGACTGACTAGGTTCGACAGGCTTGGAGCCATCATCATCTCCTCTGAAGACATGTACCCCACAAGAGGGCATAATTCACACAAACCCTTGGTGTTAGGATCATGACGCTAAAGCTAAGCACAAAAAAAAAAATTTGCATCATCCAGATTGGAAAATAGGAACTCTCACACACCAACCACACAACCCCTCCCCACTAGGCACCTTTGTTGATAATGAGCATTCCTGTGACAAGCATGTATTTGATGTCAGTAGGAAAACCATCTAATTTACCCAACTGATTATTAAGGGTATCATGTCTTGGTCATTCCTCTCTACTAGTCAAAAGGGCCCATTGGTATGTACCTGTCCAAACAACTAATTCAACTTGAAAATCCCCAGTGGCTCCCCACAAAAAAAAAAAAAAATCACTGGTTTGTGCTCCCTATGTTACTCAGAGCATGTGAAAACTTTTTTTGTCCTCTTTCATATCTGGTAGGTTATGCTTGGTCTACAAAGCTTTAAATGACTCACTCCTGCTTAATCTGCAGCATATTTGCAAGATTGGTAGGAGCACAAATACAAGGTTAAGGAACATCAGTCCATATTGCAACATAAATAGGACTTGTTGGCATGACATATATTGCTTGAAAAAAACCCTCCACCTGTGGAACAGGCACCCAGTTTCTATAAAGCAAGGTGTGAACCTCACTATCTTCAAATCTAACTTAGATGAATGAATGTCATACCACAAATTTACCCAAGGCCAACCCCCTTCCCCCTCCTAATACCTTATGGACAGGGCGAGGAATTATTCAGTGAATTATTCAGTGGTACCAGTGATACTGCACTGGCTGACTGCACTGGCTTTCCGTCCGGGGTGGTGCAGTGGTTAGCATTGTCACCTCACAGCAAGAGTCTCTCAGGTTCGATTCTTGGCTGGAGTGCCTTCTGTGTGGAGTCTGCATGTCCTTCCTGCTATCAACTGAACATCATTAAAAGAATGCAGGTAGGTGCATGAGTGAGTGTGTGTGTGTGTGTGTGTGTGTGTGTGTGTGTGTGTGTGTGTGCGCGCTGGCAACTTGAAGTCGTAAAAATTCACTGCCAGTCATAAGCAGACCGGTGATCCACTGTGGCGACCCCTAACCCGGAAAAAAACTAAAGAAGACCAGTGGTACTGCACTGGCTAAGCTTCAATAAGTATAACTGTTCTGTAGCCTAGTAGTAATCTATGCACCTGAAGTGTCAGGAAAGGGGGAACAACCAAGGTAAAACCAAACATAGCCTCAAAGAGATGTCAGCCTTTTTCTGTGCACTCCAGATTTTCAAATTGGACTATCATTCAAGATTATTATAAACAATCACAGATGACTCTGGTCATGTGGTACATCAGCAATGCAAGTAAGAACTCACTTATACCAGCTGTTAAGACAGACTATAATTGAATGGGGAATAAGTCATCAGAACGTACAACTGCAAGCCCTTTACATTGCTTCATACCAAAACTTCTTAATAGACCACATGGGCAGATCCATACCCAACCACCGTGAATGTAAACTAAACCTGTAAGACTTTTACAAATTGAAAAATCACATGGACCACTCTAGCAACAGTTATTTGTCTCCCTCAGAATAACCACATCACAGAATTTTGCTCCCGATACCCCTTAAAAGGGTGCCTTGAGGCTTTATGTATTTTTGTTCTTATGGAGCAAGGGACTCCTATTTGCTTTCCCCCATTAAATTTCACCCTCAGAAAGCTCATAAAAGCTCCTAAAGGTCTAACAAGACAGGTACAGCCTAATATTGGTGTCCTCTCTTTGGCTGAGACAGAATTGTTGCTACGGCTAAGCAGAGTGGCCCATTCTCCTCCCTCACTCTCAGTTTACTTATGCAACAGGAAGGGGTTCTAGTCAATACATACCTAAAATGCCTCATTTTGTTAGCATGGAAGTTAACTCCTTTATCTGACATTCATCTTCCTTTCCTGCTGAGTTGCTGCATATGCCAAACTATGCCAGAAGAGCTGTTGTATGGAAATTCTCCTGAGATGAGTGGACAAAGTTTCCCAGTTAGTGTAATGAATGTGGCATTTAACCCAAGATAACTTCTGTTCAACAAGCTCTACTTTATTTAGCAACCCTTTTTGACAAGGGGTTATCTTGCATCTCAGTCAAGGTGCATCTTTTGATGTCTTGAGTGTACTTGCCCCTTGAATCTCCATTAGAATATGTCCCTGCATTTGACATTTTAAAAAGGTTTCTTCATTTAATGTTCCCATGAAAACCAGAGCCACATCTAGCATCTCAACTTTGCACTAAGAATTCATTTTCCCTCCACTTTCTCCAGCCAGCTCAGCATCAATCATATTCTTAACACAAGAAGCCCTTTCCCTGGTGTGTTACCTCAACAAGGAAAATTCCAAAACTTTAGACACTAATGTGTACAAAATTTTAAATGCTCTACCCATGTCTTCTCAAGTAAGTGAACTGCAAATTTTCAACTGGATGAAAACCACCAAAACTTTCAACTTGACATGTTTCTTGAATAATTCTTTGAAAGGGTGCAAGCCCCCTTGTACCCCACCCACAAGTAGGGAACTTTAATACTCCCTTTCATACATATACTAACTCTGTACTCTGCAACCATGAAGAAAAGAGAAAAACATTTAAAAAAAGATATCACTGCTGTTACACGCACACAAACTGCACCAGCAGCAATTTCATTAAAAAAAAACAAAGCAGTAAGGGAATTCAGCTTGCAGAGTTGCACTTGGCCACTTGTAACATCATTGTTTTATTTTTTTACACTCCAGTAGTAAGAAAGCCATCTTATTCCACAATTAAACATTATTCCACAATGAAAAGTTAACCTTCAGGACTAGATTATACATAGGATAATCTCAGAGCTAGTCTTTTTGCATGGTCATCAACTGAGATAACTTTTTTCAGCTGAGATGGACTTGCATAGACAATTGAGCTCTATGGTGTCCCATCTGTACTTGTAGACATCATAAACTGGGTTACTCTTTCCAAGATCAGGGCTGGATTAGTCCCTGCATCTTTTGCAAAGCACATGTGTTTCAAGTTATAATGAAAGATACCACAATAGTGACCCATACAATGAACAAAGCACAGTTGTGTTAGAAACGTCGTAACCGTAGAGACTGAAGTACAAGGGTCATTGCTGCAATCTAGGCTCCCTTCTGTTTATATCCTGATGTATTTATTTTCCTTTCTACATTCATGAGATTAATAAACCTAAGTTTAGAGGCACATTTGTAATCTTACCTTCAGGCCATTGAGCATATGGGGAGGGATAACTTTCAGCCTGATGCCCAGGCTCCATGAGCACTTTTGTTGGTGACCCCCACAGTCATCCAAGAAAGAAATGAAAATGGAATGGTTTATACCATACGTCCTTCTACCATTTCCAGTGAGAGGAGTCTACCCTTGCACAAGGGGATGTCCAAAGCTGTAGACGTTAGGTCAGATAGTCAGACATCCAGCTGCAGTGCAACACTGAAACATCTATGGTTATAATGAACATGCTTCCAGATATTTCCTCTTCCCATAATTCAGTAGATTTCACTGGCTGTTCATTTGATCATTGACCAGTTTGATGACAACCCAAAACCTAAGCAATACTTTTATGTGGAATGCAAAGTTCCCCCTCCCCAAAATGGAGTGAGCAAGTTTTACCTCCTCCACATACCATGTTTTGGTATGGGTTTTCTCAGGTAGTCCACTTTCCTCCTATCTCCTGAAAGCATGCTGGTTGAATAGTTACATTAAACTAGACATAAATATGGACATAATTTTGTGACCAAAGTTGCAGCTGAAAATGATTCAAGAAGGACACATTAATTAAAATACAAGTAAATTAAGAATCACATCTAAATCTGTAGATGTTATGTGATCCTATCTCGCCTACATTCTGACTGATGGGTTCGGAGCCGATCCTCGGCTCCGACTCGGCACGCTTATGCCAAAGAGCGAAGTCTCTTATTGGCTGAGCTTACTATATCCCAGGATGCACCACTACCAGTCCCCCAGATCTCGTTTGCCGCTAACAAGCTAAGACGTGGTCTTGAGCTGGCTGAGCTAAGTAGTGCTTTTTTCACTTACTTTCCTGTCAGGAATTTTCTAAATCTTCAACAAAAAGCTGTTTTAACAGCTATCTTGGGTTTTTGTGTTTGAGTGAGCATTTCTGTAAAGTTTTTTGTGTAGTGAATGCGTTTGTTCTGATCAGAGGTTCCCTTTGAGTTTAAGGGCCTTCCCCTGTCAGTCCGTTACTGTTTTAGTCCCTTTTTATTTAGGGGCTGTTCACCCCTTTGGTTATTCTTGTTTATTGTAGACAGCCTTGTTTTAAAAAAAAAAAAAAAAGAAGAAGCAGAAAGAGAAGACACTTTTTTCTGTCATTGTTAGTGTGTTTGGTTTTGGCTAAGTTACACTAAATTGGTTGCCATTATGTCACAGGCTCCTAGGCCTTCAGGATTTAAAAAGTGCACTAAGTGCAGTTTCAAGATGTCGATCACAGACGACCACTCTCTCTGTGTGTACTGTTTGGGTGCCAAACATTTGCAGGAGTCCTGTAGTGTGTGTCACGCGTTTTCCTCGAGGGTCCTCCAAGAGAGGAAAAATAAACTTATATTAAAAGGCCTTATTAAACCCTCATTTGAAGAGGCATTAGCTTCCTCTCCTTCTCCTGCTAAAAAGAAAAGGGCGTCGGCTCCGACCAGTCCGTCGGAACCGACCGCCAAAAAACATAGGCAGGCTTCTCCTTCGGCTCCACGGACTTCGGAGCCGAGGGCGGAACGGTCTGCCTCGATGCCTCCAGCCTCGACTCCTCTGGGTTCGGAGCCGTCGTCTGGGACATCGAGGCGGGTCATCTTCATCGGCTCCACTGATCTCGGAGCCGATGAAGGTTGTCCGCTCAGACACTTCCTCCTCGGCGCTGAAGTCCTCTTCGGCACCGATGGAAATTGGTTTGGACATTCCTTCGGCGCCGATAATTGTAGAGTCGATTCGGAGCCGGTCCCCTAGTCCCTTGGAGCCGTTGGAGAGGCCTACTCGGACCCATTCGGTCTCTTCCAGGTCATCAAGGATGTCAGATTCGGACATAGACAGGGTGCTCCAAAGACTGTTCCAGTCCCCAGTCTTTCAGAAATTTGTTTCGGCTCCGACCCAATTGGCTTCAGAGCCGATAGCCCACTCCATTGCCATTCCTCCTCCGACTGCTTCGGCTCCGTCGGAGCAGGTGCTGATGGAGCCAGTAGAGATCCTAGGGTCGGCTCCGACCCTTACTCCAACCCTGGCCTTCGGGTCCGAGTTTAGCACACGGACTTCTTCGGCCGGACCCGGTGGTGACGTTTCGGGACCAATGCTGTCGGTTCCGAGCCTCCCTCTCGGTGCTTCGGCCGCGGGACTTCCGTCTGCTATCATGGCTCCGGGGACCGGACCCTCCCAGGATTCTGGGGGTCCGGCTTTCAGAGCTATGAGGAGTGCCTTGGCCAAGTCTTCTTCGGCCATCTCTATGGCTTTACCGGCACCTTCCCTGGGCATGGAGACTGGGTCTTTGGCAGTTCCCCTGTCTCTAGGCAGCGGAGCCCCGGGGCCTGAGGTTACCCCCACTGGGGGTTCCCCTCCTCCTGAGGGTCTTTCGGAGTTGTCTTCGGAGGAGCCCCCAAGGAAGAGATTGTGCAAGAGGAAGCACGTGGACTCCCCCGATGAGTCTCTTACATCGGACACTGATCTTGATGATGCGGAGGGGTCCCCTAAGTCGTCCCCGGATGATGTCTCATTTGCAGACATTCTAGAGATCCTTAAGCAACGAGGCGGCTGGAATTCCAAACCCCCCTCCGCTGATGAGTCGGTGTTCCTCAAGGCCTTCGGGGCTCAGCCCTCCACCTCTTGGGTGTCTCCGCCCTTCGAGCTCCTGGATTTGGTTTGTCGGAGGGCGTGGGAACATCCAGATACTGTGGAACCAGTGCCTTCTCGCCCTAACAAATTTTTGTCTGCCCCACCCGAGAAGGAGTTCTTAACGAAAGGCGTGGCTGTAGATGCCATGGTGGTGGCATCTGCTACCCAGCAGGACTTGGCAGAGGCTTCAACGTCCGTCCATCCTCCTAATAAGGAGTCTAGGAGCATGGACTGCACGGGAAGCGCACCCTGACTTCAGCGGCCTTTACTCTGTGGTCCCTGAATTATTTGGCACATTTCACCAGACTACAGAGGGATCTGGTCAAGGAGCTCTCAGACTCCCTCTCAGGTAACCTACCTGAGCAGCTAGCCCAGTCGGTTAGCTCTCAGTTGGCTATCCTTACCTCGATTTCTAACTCGTCCATGAGGCTCATTTCATATGCGGCCGAAGGGGCGGGCAGAGCAGCAGGCACAGGCGTGGCTCTACGGAGACAAGCCTGGCTCCGTTTGTGTCATTTCGCGGAGGCCTTCAAGTCTTCCTTTGCCGACGCTCCCTTTGATGGGTCCTCTTTGTTTGGACCCAAGGTAAAAGACACTCTTACCCGCTGTGAGCAGGAGGGAAAGACTTTATCTGCCGTAGGAGCACGTTATTCCACTCCCTTTCGGCCTTATCCCAAGGCTAAAAGAGGAGGGAAGATGTGGTTCCGCAAATCACAGAAATTCTTTCCCCAACAGCAGGAAGATTCCCCTTTCAGAGGCAGGGGACGGGGAAATTTTTCTGGGAGACGCCGTCCCAGAGGCGGCAGAGGCCCCCGCAACACTGGAGACTGCGAGTCCTTTCGTGGCTCTTCAGCCTCCCACACTCCATGAGGGATTGCCCGGCTGTGCTGCTCCGGAGCCAGTCGGGTGCCGTTTTGCCAAGCACCTAAAAGCCTGGGAGGCTATTACTCAGGACAGATGGGTGCTTCGGATTATTGCCGGAGGTTACACCATTCCCTTCACACACTCACTACCCACCGTCCAAAAAAATCCCGGACCCACCACCCAGTCAAAGGGAAATTGCAGCCGTAGAAGCCTCAAAGCTGCTAGAAAAAGGAGTCATCCAACCGGTCCCCACAGACCAGATCGGATCCGGAAATTACTCAAGGTTCTTTTTAGTGCCAAAAAAGACAGGGGACCTGAGACCCATTTTGGATCTCAGCAAACTAAACCAGTCCGTCATGAAGTCCAAGTTCCGAATGGTCACTTTACAATCCATTCTCCCATTGTTGGAGAAAGATGTTTGGATGTGCTCCATAGATCTCAAGGACGCCTATTATCACATACCGATACATCAGGCGTCCAGGAGGTATCTGCGCTTCAGCCTGGGAGACAGTCATTTCCAATTTTGTGCACTGCCCTTTGGTCTCACCACAGCCCCCAGGGTGTTCACCAAGTGTTTGGCAGTAGTGACTGCTCACCTGAGGAGTCTCGGATTCCAAGTGTTTCCCTATCTGGACGACTGGCTCCTGACTGCCACCACCAGGCATCTACTACTAGAGAACCTACAAGCCACCACCTCCCTGGGTGTTTCCCTGGGAATTACATTCAACTGGTCAAAGTCTGTCTTGCTGCCTTCTCAGCGCATAAAATTCATAGGAGCAGAGGTAGACTCAAAATTAATGCGGATCTTCCTTCCTACCGAAAGGATACAAACATTACAAACTCAGGTCCGAGCCCTGCTTCTAAGATCCAAAGCCCCAGCCAGGATGGTCCTGCAACTTCTAGGTTCAATGTCTGCCACGGTTCTCCTAGTCCCTCTGGCAAGGTTGCACATGAGGATTCTCCAGTGGCTATTATCGACACAATGGTCTTTTCAAGATCTCCCCCTCAATCATCACATACTGATTACAGAAACGTGCAAACGGGACCTCCGCTGGTGGCTTCTGCCATCCAATCTGAATCAGGGAAGACCCTTTGTTATACCCCCTCCGGTGGCCACCTTGACTACGGATGCCTCCCAAACGGGGTGGGGGGGGCATTGTCTGGGCAGGTCAGTTCAAGGTTCTTGGCTTCCCAACGAAACATCTCTCCATATCAATGTGTTGGAAATGAGGGCTGTTCTTCTGTCCTTACAAGCCCTCCACAAGTTTCTCCCTCAAGGCATTATCGCCATCCACACAGACAACATGTCGGTAGTCTGGTATCTGAACAAACAATGAGGGACCAGATCTTACCCCCTTTGCAGAGAGGCTATGAGGGTGTGGGAATGGGCAGTGGCTACCAAGCGCTTCCTGGTAGCGACCCACATTCCAGGCAAATCCAATGTATTGGCAGACAGACTGAGCAGGGCTATTCTCTCTCCTCACGAGTGGTCTCTGAACGAAACAGTAGCAGCCCAGATTTTCGAAAGATGGGGGATTCCGTGCTGCGACCTGTTTGCAACACCACGAAACATGAAGTGCAAAAGGTTCTTTTCCTTGACCCCGTGTCAAGGGGAGACAGCTACGGATGCTCTAGTCCAACCTTGGCCAACAGGACTGCTTTATGCTTTTCCTCCGATTCCACTCCTCCCCAAAGTCATCCAGAAAGCTTCCCAATTGGGGTCCACAATGATTCTAATTGCTCCGTACTGGCCTCGTCAGGTATGGTTCCCCTACCTACAGAAATATACTCTGGACGGTCCTTGGTTCTTGGACCCAATTCGGACCTTCTGGTTCATCAGTCGGGACAACAGCACCAGTCCCTTCACACTTTGAAATTAACAGCTTGGCTCCTCCACTTCCGACTATAGTCAGAAATCACACCTTGGACCCGGAAGTTATTCACATTTTATCTTCAGCCCACAAACCCACCACTAAGAAGTTGTATCACAGTAAGTGGAAGAGGTTTGCTATCTGGGCTCAACTCAGAGGATTAGACCCTATTACTGCCTCGATACCAGAGGTCTTGAAATTTTTAACATCCTTGTTTAATCAGGGATCTTCAGTCTCTACTATTAAAGTCCAATTAGCAGCTATCTCCAAATTTCATGATTCCACAGACCCACCGTTGATGAGCAGCAGATTATGTAAAACTTTCATGAAAGGTGCTGTGCTTTTAAGACCCCCAGTTTTTCATCCTGCGCCTCCGTGGGATCTTGACTTGGTACTTCGTGCCTTAACATCTTCCCCTTTTGAACCGGTTGCTACATGTGAGTTGAAATATCTGTCTTGGAAAACTGCCTTCTTAATTGCAATTACCTCTGCAAGAAGAGTTTCAGAAATTCAAGAACTATCTATCAAACCACCGCATTTGATTTTTCACAAAGATAGAGTATCACTTAGACCTAATCCATCCTTTGTCCCAAAAGTTTGCTCTAATCTCTGTCTCCAACAATCTTTAGAGCTACCAGTTTTCTTTCCAAAATTTTCAAACAAAGCGGAATACACCTTCCATACATTGGATGTTCACAGGCAATTGCGCTTTTATCTAGATCGGACTCAGCAAATTCGGAAAACAGATCAATTGTTTGTGTCCTTTTCAGATAATAAATTGGGTAAATCCATCACTAAAGCTACTATTGCCAAATGGATCAGAGATTGCATAACTCAAGCTTATTCCTCTTCAAATAAGCAACTTACAACATCTGTCAAAGCTCACTCTACTAGAGCTATGGCTACCTCTATTGCATTCCATTCCAAGCTCGCTATTTCTGAAATTTGTGCTGCGGCTACATGGTCCAACCCGCACACTTTCATTTCCCACTATAAATTGGATGTGGCATCTAAAGGACGAGCATCATTTGGTTCCACGGTACTCAGGAGTGTTTTCCAGTGAGCCACCCAGGATTTAGGTGCTAGGACGCTGTCCCATCAGTCAGAATGTAGGCGAGATAGGATCACATAACATCTTTTAGTTATGTACTCACCATAACTTCAGATGTTTGGGATCCATCTCGCCTACATTCCTAATACCCACCCTCCTTCCCCTGCCTTGGAGATCAGAAGAGATTGAACGGTTTGAGTTCTACTGTTTTATCTTGTATCATCTGTCAATGTTATATAAGCAGTGCATGCGTGTGTGCATGTATGCGGACAAACTAGATCTGGGGGACTGGTAGTGGTGCATCCTGGGATATAGTAAGCTCAGCCAATAAGAGACTTCGCTCTTTGGCATAAGCGTGCCGAGTCGGAGCCGAGGATCGGCTCCGAACCCATCAGTCAGAATGTAGGCGAGATGGATCCCAAACATCTGAAGTTATGGTGAGTACATAACTAAAAGTTACCAGTCTTTGGAGGTGAATAGAAAAAAAAACAAAAAGTTATTCCTTTCATCAAAGCACCATTCATTCAGTCTCAGCTAGGTGATGTTCAACAAACTGGTAATGGTTAAAGAATGAGTTTGTGTAGTCTTCTCCTTACATTTTGTTATTACACACTAATTAAGACTGCTTTGTTTTTTAAATGGATTTGATTGTATTCTAAGGTTAACCTGGTAAGTAGTTCAGAAAATGGGCTATTTTTATTTAGATCTTGGGAGGAGAGCTTAATTGTTTACAGAATGAGAAATGTCTTCAAGTAAATTTTCTTTAGCTGAAATTTAACTAGATTTTTAGGGAAGTATATAAATGCTAATGACAGACTTTCATACAAGAAACATTTAGTTAGGAAAGTCTAGATATGCCAGCAGTGTTGTACAGTACTGTTAATGGACATTTTTCTCCTTTATGTGTTATTATTTTGCAGTACTGGCGTCAAGTTTACCTGATCACTGTGCTTGCCATGGTTTTGGCTGTGTTCTTTGCCCAGATTCATCCTCATTACCTCACTCAGCAGTGGCACAGGGTACGCTGTGTCATCTTTTGCTCAGTCTCTATATATGGAATTGTCCCAACTATTCACTGGATTTGGCTGAATGGAGGCATTAGTTCACATGTTGTACAGGTTGGTCATGACTTTAGATTTTATTTATTTTATTTATTTATTTATTTATAGTTGATTTACCAGGATTGTACATTGGGCCCGAAGTACCCGTTTTCAATGGAGTCCTGGTGAGAAAAGCTCCAATAATAAAGATACAAAGATTACAAAAGTTCACATTTAACACTTACAATCATGTTAAAACATATTATCAAAAGTAACAGTAAGCAAAACTATAACAAGGTTTACACTTTAATCATTTACAATCATGTTTAAACAGGTATTCAGAAGCAGTAGTAACAAATACTAAAACAGTGGCTGACAAAGGTAGTAGATTGTAGGTTCATGACAAAAACAATGGAACAGGTGGTTACAAGGCAAAGAATCTAAGGTTTAAGCAGCTGCATGAAGAATACTTTAGTTACATTATGTGTGACAAGCATAGCATCGCTGTAGTAAAATATGTAGCATCTTGAATGGAATAGAAGAATCTAAGAATTACTAGGTGTTATTACATTTGTTTATTTATAGTATTTGGTTGTATCTGATGTGGCTGTCTATACGGGGCAGGCTAGACTAGGAGGGATGAGAGCAAGAGCATTCCCAGGAGGATGTTAAGTATGTGTGCAGGGATTTTTTATAAGCTGGGAGGTTAGTAGTGGTGCGGATGGAGGGGGGAAGGGAATTCCATTGCCTTGCCAGGGCAAAGGATAGCAGTCTTTTTCCAGGAGACTGAAGAGGTTTGTAAAGTTCTATCAGATTTTGGTTATTGGATCTTAGGAGTCTTTGTGGCATGAAATACCAGGAACAGGATATAAGACTTTCTTCAGATCTGGAATCTAAATAACACCAGTAATACTTAACTAAAGAGACCACTTCTGAACTCAAAACATTATATGAAGTCACAAAATAAATTTTCCTTTTCTCACTGCTAGATCCATCCAACTTGAGTACTACCAAATTAAGGTGCTCACGATGTATCCTCTCCTATGCTCTACCATCCAACAACTTATTAATAGCAGATTCTAAAAGTTTTGGGTCATACCCCTTAAAATAAAACAGAAAACATTGTAAGAAGAACACACTCACCATAAGGAAGGGCAGCCAACATATGAGGGGGATGGCAACTACGGGCATCTAAAAACTGCAACTAAATCAAAAGCAAAAAAAACAAACTGAATAATGGAATAAAAATGTAGCAGCCGGTAACTTGAAGACTACAGGACTAAATTTAATAAAGACAGTGATAAAAACAATTTCCTTAAGCTGGCGTATGCATTTTGAAGGTGGAGCTGAGTGAGGGACAAGAGGGATGGATGGAAAATGAGTTTGTGGGCAAAGGTAAGCTGAGTGAAGGTGAGATAGTTAGGAAGCTCGAGCCAGTTTAGCTTGTGGAGAGTTGCACAGTGGTGGGTTGATGCTTTGTGGCTAGTTGCAAATTTGGCAATTTTATTATAACATGAGGACAGTTTTGTTTTAAGGGATGATTGGAGGTTTGTTAGAAGAGGGGCGCCGTATAGAAGGGATGGAATAAGGAATGTTGTAGCAAGAGTGAGCTTAGTAGATGTAGAGAGTAATTGATTTTGTCAATAAAGCATGCCAAGTATGTAGTGGGTTTTTTTATGTTTAGTAGTAGATGGCTATTGAATTTGAGCTGGTCATCTATGTGGATCCCTAGTAGCTTGCTTTCAGATACTAGTTCAAGAGGTGTGTTGTTTTGGCTGATAATAGAGAGTACATTTTTGTCTATGGTTCTGTTTTTTGAGGGGGTAAATATCATAAGTTTGGTTTTGGATGCATTGAGTACTAGATGGTTATTTTTCATCCACTGTTCAG
The DNA here is from genome assembly GCF_019279795.1 of Protopterus annectens. NCBI lineage: Eukaryota > Metazoa > Chordata > Ceratodontiformes > Protopteridae > Protopterus > Protopterus annectens. Next base: position 964,433,903 of record NC_056728.1, read on the forward strand.
TAGTAGAGAAGGCATCTTGGGTTCATTTTAAGAGAGTAGGAATGGATGTGGCTGAACAGATTATGGTAGAATCATCTGCATATTGAATGAGTTTGGCATGGGGAATTGAGTGGAAGAAGTCATTTATAAATATATTGAAGAGGAGAGGACCCAAGATGGAACCTTGGGGGACCCCAGTGGGTGTATTCTGGAAGGAGGAGGTGGCTGTTTTCCATTTGACAGCTTGTCTATGGGGAGAGATAGCTGGTGAACCAATTGATAGAGGCAGGTGATAGGTTTAGGTTAGAAAGCTTGGTAAGGAGAAGACTGTGAGATATGGTATCAAAGGCTTTAGAGAGGTCGAGCAGGAGGGTGGATACAATAGAGCCAGAATCTCGAGCTGTATTTACTGTTTCCAGGAAGGAAAGGAGGGCAGTCATGGTGCTGTGGCTGGGTCTGAAGCCATGTTGTGTGGAGGTTAATAAGTTATTATCTAGAAGATAGGGAAGGAGTTGGAGATGGATACATTTTTCTAAGAGTTTTGATATAGGAGAAAGGATGGCGATGGGACGGAAGTTAGTGATATCGTTATTTTTGCCTCCTTTATGCAAGGGTATGATGAAGGATCTTTTCAAGAGTGTGGGAACAAGGCCTTCTTGTATAGAGCGATTTTATTAGGATGCTGATGGGGAAGGCAATGGATTCGGCAGCAATGTTAAGGAAGGATGAGGGTATGTTATCAGGTGCATTAGAACAAGGTTTTAACTTTTGCAGGAGTTTTTTTATGGTAGAGGTAGGGATGGGTTTTAGGGAAAAAGGTGGGAGTTGAGAGGAAGGAGGTGAGGGGGGAGATAGTAGGTGGGATGTAGGTGTAGGGGGTGAGATGTTATTGGAAAAAGTCGTGGTAAGTTTAGAGATAGAGTCTAAGAAGAAGGAGTTAAATTGGGTGGCGAGATTGATATCAGGAGTATTTGGGTCTGGGCTTGGGTTTTCTGCTGTGCCAGGTTTTAGGAGTTTATTGATGCCTTTCCAGAATTTCTGAGGATTGGTTTTATTGTTGTTTTGATGTATGGAGTAGTAGTTTTGTCGATCTATTGTGATAAGCTTTTTAACTTTGTTGCGAAGAGTTTTTAATTCATTAAGGGTAGAGGGAGTTTTGTTTCTTTGGTATCATGCCCAGGTTTTATCTCTCAGTCGCATGGCAGTTAGTGTATCTTTTGTTAGCCAGGGGGCGGTTTTGTTTCGTATTCTTTTGGTTTTTATGGGGGCCAAACTATCCAGGAGATTTAGGAAAGTTGTGTTGAAATATGCAACAGCATTATCCAGGGGTAGAGTTTTTAGTGGGTTCCAATTTATTGATTTTAGGGAGTCTGAGAAGGTTACAGGGTTAAAATATTTTAGGTTGCGAGTGCAGATGTAGTTATGTGTTGTTTGTAGTGGACATGGAAGACGTTTAGTGTAGATGGGAAGATGGTCAGTGAGGGGAGTCAGGTAGAGTTCCACTAATGGTGTAATTATGGGGATGAGATACTAGAATCCAATCTAGGATACTGCCACTAGTGAAGTCTTTAGAGGGTCTGGTAGTCTGGTTGATGAGCTGAGAGTATTGATAAAGGTTAATGTTTATGTGATGTGGAGAGGAGTGAACGGAAGACCGATTTATATTGGTATCACCCATAATAATAGCTTCACTGCTGATATTGATAGAAAGCCAGGATAGGATATCTTCTAAAACTGAGACATTGTCACCTGGGGGGATGTAAAGTGAAACTAGGCAGATTTGTTTTTTAGATATTTAAATATATAAACTATTCTGTTCCAAAATATCCCATATGCCTCACATGACTTTTAACAAAAAAAATGGTGACTGTACTTGAGAAGCAACTCCCCACTTCATTTGTTTTCATAAGTACATTTCCACTGTTTAGTTTTCTGCTTCCTTTTTACAAAATAAAACAATTGTATTTTTTAAAAGGTGATTTTTCATGCTTGGAAAAAATGTGCTATACTTGGACTAACACCCAGATGTGAGGTAACCTGATTATAGAGAAATGTAATACTGCTTAAAATGTACATTTGTTCTCCTTTATATGTATATAACACAAATATATACACATTTCTGTAGTCTACTTCAGAGGTGATGATCTGATAGTATTATTGATGGCGCATGAAAGTTTGTTTGAAGAGGACTTAAATTTAAGTGAGTGCTTATCACACTTTACTGAAACACTTTTAACATCTAGCAAGTGAGTACTTGTAGGACTCGAGCCCTCCTCTTCTATGGACAGTAGACTGCCAGGGTACCGATGTGAAGTAAGTGTCATTTGCTGCAAGTGACTTTTGAGATGCCACAGACTCCTTTCACCAGCTCCATTTTGAAAGGAATTATAATCCTGTGAATTTCACCTATAAACTAATTTAATAGAGGCATCACTTGCATCCATCTATAACACTGCTGGCTGATTAGTCAGTGTCCAAGTTTCTCTTACACAGAGCTTACAAAACGTTTGTGTCCGCTTCAGAACAAGGGAGCAGGTCTTATTCCTTTGGTTTCCCAAGTCTGAAGACAACCAGAAGGACTATTTCCTTTTTAGATTTCTTTGACTGCAGCAAACAAGTCTTCTGTACCATGTTCTGGATGGTTAAACTCCATTCCCTTATACCTCTTTTTTTTTTTGTTTTGCCTCAGGAGTTGGATTGTATTTCTGATTGTGATGGACATCCATTGGCACATTGGTGTCCACAGAAGGTTTCTGAGTTCCATTTACATTAAATTTGCTTGACAGTAGAAAAATACAATAAATCTATCTGGCCTGCCCTTTTAAGTGCAACATTTCTCTATCTATCCTTTACCGTCATGAATGACTGTTGATTCACGTTCCAGCACTCATTTCAGTGGTCCATTCCATGGTTCTACAACCACCAGTGAAAGAGTACAGTCAGAAATCCAGAGAGTAGTTAGTCCCTGCAGTCTGTTTCATGTGTGACTTCCTTTCCCCTTTATTTTCCTGTTCTTTATGACCTCGTCATAACTCTCTTACACAATCCTGTCCTCACTGTTATTTCCACTGTCTCTAGCCTCTGGTCATATTTCTTTCCTTTCTTCCCAGAGATGTTTCTGGTAACTCTCATCAGGATTCCTTCCAGCAGTCTGATCCCTTTCCTTACATGACTTCCAGAGCAACACACACTGCTAAAGGTGTGGTCTGACCAAGGTTCTTTAGAACAGAAACCTTGCCTCTTTGCTTCTCTAAGCTATGTCTTGAAAGATTCAGCCTCGTGTCCTGTTGAAATGTCTCTAAAGAAGATTACTCTGTCTATGTATCCTTTAATTTTAATACTAGTTTTATGAGCTTGTTGGTCCCTCGTTTATCAGCATTATTTAATGTATTATTGATTAAAGGAAGAACACCTGAAACATGGAAGCTGACACACCTTGTTCCAATTGTTATAAGTAGAAGATCTGATACATTATCTACCTGTAGACCAGTTAATCACTTATTGGTAAATGCTTTGAAAGATGCCTTTAGCAATTTTGGACAATTATATTAATCTAGGTACAAGTATTGACATTAACCACAATAGGTTTACAAAAGGTACATCAGCCTTTACTAGTTTCTATGAACCTGTTAGTAAGGCCCTTGCAAAAGGAATTAGTGTGTGTGTGTGTGTGTGTGTCTGTCTGTGACAATATCCCACACTAAAATCATTGAAAGTACGATCAAGGTAAAGTGTGCACAGAAGTAGTTAAAAGGAAGAACCCTGTGTGTTAACGTGTATGGACAGTTTTCTCATAACATTAGGCTTTCTGCAGGGCTCAGTATTGGACCCATTCTTTTATAATTTTTGTGTTTTTAACTCTGCCAACCTGTACAAAATATTGGATCATTAACTCATTACGTCTGAGTGACACCTCCATGTACATCTGCAGTTCACTCTTACTGACTCCTCTGGGCATCAAATATTGCTTTTTCATATGTACATCAACAATTCTAAAAACATGCTATGTAGAAGGTTGTGAAAGATTTCATATTAAAGCTTACACAATGGCAAACTCAATTCTTTTAATATTTGGTCTCTTCATAGTGCAGGTAAATAGATACTAACAGTTGTTTTTGTGATATTAATTTATATAGATATAATTTTCGCATTTTTCTAAACATCTCAACAACCAAGTAACACAGACAGAACTTCTTATCATATGAAAGCTCTCAGCTAGATTATTAAAATTTTGCTTATAGTCTGTGTGTAACTTGAGTGGTTGCAGAGATACTGTGAGTTGTTTATAAAATATTACAAATGTAATAGTTACTGTGTTTGCTGTGACTTATAAAATTCATTTCAAGATCTAGAACTTAAAGAATACTACCACTGTAAAAATAGTTTGTGCCGAAGAGTTTGCCATTTACACTTTTTTCATAACTGCTATGGTTCCAGAGATAAGAACATTTGTTTGAAATGTGAGGACATAATTTGATTCTGTCAAAAGGCTTAGGCTCCACCCATTGGAAGTTACAGTGCAAACTTCCTGAAGTCCAATGGGGTGAATGAGTTAAGTATGCAGACTGCATTAAAGTCTGTGCTAATATAACTTCAGAGGATGATATTACTTTGTTTAATATGTACTTCAGTATTTTGCAAGTTAATCAAAAGTTGCCTTATTGAATCTACAAAGTGTTCAGAGAAAATTTACAAGGAAATTAGTTTGATGAATGTACTAAATGATGTATGATCAGAGATTGTGCTACATGAAACATTTACGTATCCTTTATTCATCCTTTGACGGGGTTAGTTTCATAAGGTTAGTAGTCTCTTTTCAGGGAGACACAAGATGGTATTTTTACTACTAGGGAAATTTGGCCAGGACACTGGGGAATTCCTCTATTCTTTTATGAACACTAGGTGGTGCAAGAGGGCTGTCAGTAGTGACTGGAAAATTCTGAATGAAGGAAGGAGTAAAAATATTGCTGCTGGAGAAGTTTTGGAGATAGAATCACTGTTAGATTAAATTTTAGTTTTGTAGTTGGGAGACTGGAGATTTTTATACAGAACTTTTGATATGAAAGATCTGGAGAACTTAATGAAAAATGGAGAACCAAATGAAAATAAGGGGCAAGCTAGAGTGCTGTAATACAGCGGGTGCTACAGGAGCAATTTGATAAAGAAGGTGGTACCATGGCAGAGAAGCAGATTACAGAGGGTGAAAGTACAGCGGCATGTTTGGCTGATGGAGTAATCACTTTTAAGAATATACCTCTGCCTCTGCACCTAGGTTCTGTGCATCGCAAAAATGAAGCAAAGAGAAAAACATGCAAGTGCTGTAAGACAAGAAGAAGTATACAACATGAAGAGATGAGTTTGACAGCAGCAGCTCTAGGAAAAAAAGACCAGTGGTAAGAATGAGAAGTAAAACCAGTGCTACTATTGACAGGTATGACATTATGGACAATATTATATTGCCATTCAGATTTACTTTGATACGTTTGGGGTCAGAAGGTTTTTGTGAAGTAATTTTTGAGACTTTTTCAAGTGCAGAAAAATTTATGAGTGAAGTAGAAAAATAACTAAAATATCACCTTAGAAGAACTTTATTTTCAGAACTTTGGCTTGCGGTTAAAAAGAAAACAGATTCAAAACTTTAAATATGGAAGAATATGAACCTCAAAATTTTTACAAACAATATATGATAAAAAGAATGACATATAGAAAGTATATGACAGAAATGTATAGACAAAGGGGTAGGAAGTGTGAATTGTACTGAATATGCAGGATTGAAAATTACAGCATATTTCAGGAGGGTGAGAAGGAGAAAAAGAAAAATAACAACAGGAGAAAAACTGTAAAAAAAGGAAAGGAATAATTAATGTATTGTGTAATGTGTGAACAATATAAGAAATGAAGTGAAGGTTTAATGGTTGTTGGAAAAATAATTGTTGGGTATTGGGGCCAACCAAAGTCTTGCTTTTATTATGGTTATGAAACACATTTGGCTGTGGAAAGGTAAAAAAGAATGTTGGGCAATGTGGGAAGTAAGACCATACTGCTAGAAGCTATAGACCATGTTTTAAGAAATGTAATGAGTCTGGATATTTTTGGTTTGAATGTCTGATACAAAAGAAAGGAAAAGGTACATGAAAAAGAAATTGAAAGGGAGGAAAGATAACACACAGAGAACACTATTCATGAAGAAAGTAAATTGGCTGATGGAAGTGAAGACTAAAATTAAAGAAATATAACTGGGCAAAAGAAAGGACTTATTGTAAAAGAGGTTCAGATACAAACAGAAAATAAGAACTACTCAGTCTAGGGATCCAGACCTCTTCTGTAATATCAACGGAATGGTTTGGAGTGACAGGCATATCTCGCAGAGGATACCGATGCTCTGGAGCAGACTCCCCATCCACATAAAACAAAGTTCATCCCTGTGCACATTGAAGCACAACATGGATATATGGATGGGAAACAGAAAATTTACCCCAGGACTGTCCCCTTTACTATTAATGGATAGAGGCTGCTCCTAAATGCTTTATCCCATTCATGGGGTCCCCTCAGATTATCAGTGGTATGATCCCAGTTACTCTCAATAGGGGTAATGTATAATTATCAACCATGGGATGGGTAAGGCCAATCTCTAACCATTTGGGATGGGTTAATTTGAGCACATAAAGAGAAATTGGCTAGGTTAAAAATGGCCCACAAGGGCAGCCAGCCTAGTACTTACTTATGAACCTATAAGTGAAGAAAATAATAAAAGTAGCAGATGCTAATTATAAGAGAGAATAAAATAAACAAGTAATAGATTCTTTTTTAAGGGAGAATAAAGATATAAAGTTGGTTGCTTGTGATGTAGCAAAAGCATTTGTTTCAGTAGGGAGTGAGGCAATGTAAGATATTTTAGGGGATTATGTGTTTTTGGAAAAAAATATAAAAAGTATTAAAGAAATGTTATAAGATGTGTTAGACGAAGGTTATGATAAATGGTTGGCTAGGAGGCTAGGAAAGAAAATAAAAATTGGAAAAGGGATGAAACAGGGGTGTCCCATCCATTATGTGGTTGTGTGCTATTACTGCAGGTCTTCAGACATGTCCTGGTGAAATGAGAGAAGCAAGATGGGAAATGGAAAAAGGTATATGCTAACTGTATATCTTTCATACACAAATGATTTAGTTACTGTAACAAAAATGTAGACTAGATGAGAGAAACCGTGACGAGGATAGTAAGGGACTTAAGTAAAGATGAATTAAGGTTAAGTGGTTAAAAGGTAAAGGGTTTGGTGAAATAAGATAAATGGAATATGTTTTACTAGAAATTAAATAAATATGAAATAAATGTATTAGGTTTGGCAAAAGAAGGAAATAGAACAATGGAGAAAAAATCTGGATGCAATAAAAAATTAATTGGTAGAAAACGTTCTATTTATCCTTTAGAAATAAGATATATGTATGTTAAATACATATATACTTAGAAAGACTGGATATTTATGGAGTGCATATATGTTTCCTGAAAAATGGAAAAAGAATTGTTGAGTTTTGTTTGGGTATCAAGACTCAATCCAGTTAGTTGGGGAATAGGATATAGTAAAGGAAGAAGATGTTTGAACTCAAAAAACACAGTTGTATATTTGGCATCTTTGCACCATTTTGGGTGTTAAAATATGAAGGAGAAAAAAGGTAGCTTGATAGGGAAAATAATGTATATGAAGTTTGGACAGATGAGAAAATGAAAAGGGAAATAGACGTGAAAAAGAGGAGAATGCAAAAAAAGAATATGATTATAAGATAGCAAGGAATGGAATAACATGATGATGGAAAACATGTATTTAATGCATCCTTGGAAAGGTAACAAGGATTAGATTAAAAAAGCAATGAAAATAGAAGAGAAAGTGTTGCTCTCCTACTTTGGACACAATAGAAGAGTCTTCTTGAGTTCTGTTCAAGCAGCTTTATTTTATACAAACACATCATGATAGAAGTTTGCTGACTTTAACTTAAGTAACTTATATACAAACTAACTGCTGTAATCATACATGTTGGCTGCACTCTCAAAATGACACTGGGAATAACCCGTGTCTGATTGTATGTGCATGCTCAGTCCTTGATATGCTTCTTAAAGACACACCACATACAGTCTGATCTACATCCTCCCTGTTTGAGAAATAGTCCTTGCAACGTTGTGAATCTATTTGGCATGCAGATATTACAAGTAGTTCTTTATCATGCAGTTATACAAGACTAGGTACATATATATACAGTTCTGTCCATATTGCTGCATATTTCACACTGGGTGTGGATATTCATATTGTGTGACGCAAAGCAAGAAAGAGAAATTGGCTTAACAACTGGAGCTGTCTCTACAGAATGTTCAACCTTGGAAGTATTTGGAATATCTTCAGGAATGGAAGTAGAAGTTGAAACACACTCTGGGATGGGAATAATGTCTGGTTCGCTCGGACATCTAGAGTATGTATCACAGGAACAATGTTGCGATGCTGATTCTGGTACAGGAAGAAGATGCCTACAATTTCTCCTGTAATCCATACTCTCAGATTCGACAAGGTAGGCTCTCTGCTCGGCACATATGCCTGTGACTTGACCAATCTGGTCGAAACTTTCGCCGTTTGTATCCTCACTGTCTCTCCTTCCCGCAACAGACAAAGAAATGTGCTTGATTTATCCTAACTCAACTTCTGAATAGAACTCTTCTTGAATAATTGAGCCTGGATGGTTTTGTTGTTCTTAGCTTTAGGCCTCAGTAAACTGGAACTAATAGGTAGCGTCATTCTGGTTTGCCTGGATAGAAGTCTTTGAGGCAAGAAGATCATCACGGGGTATGTTTTTCAGATTAAGTAAATTAAAAAAAACATCGGTATTGCCACGCCTTGACCTTTCAGGTAATTGCTTTGCACTCTGCACTGCATGTTCAGCTAGACCACTTGACTGCGAATATTCAGGACTGCTAGTAACATGCACAAAGTCCCATTGTCTTGCAAATTTCTGAAACAACTGACTAGTAAACTGCGTACCATTGTATCAGAAATAACTGTGTAGATTACCTTGGACTGAGAAATGATGGTTCAACTTAATAATAACAATAGTGGATGTTAGATTAAGTAGCAAGTCAATCTCAAACCAATTCAAGTAAGAGTCTACCAATACTAAGTAGTGTTGATTGTTCCACTCAAAGGTATCGGTGGCTACTGTTGACCAAGGTAGTTCTGGAACTTGATTTATCTGAAGTGGTTCTCTTTGCAATTGCAGTCTAGTATTATTGCATAGTGAACAAGAAGAAAGTACTTTATCAATGTCTTTCAATAATGAAGGCCAAAATACTAGTTCTCTTGCTTTTCTCTTGGTGGATGCGGAACCTGAGTGACCACAATGCCAAATCTGTATATATTTTTGTTGTAAGGAAGCAGGAACAACAATTTCAGGGCCTTTGAAAATAATGACCAAACAACTGTATCAAAAATCCACCAAAAAAACACCACTGTTGAGCAAAAAAACCTTTATACGACACAAAGGTTTCAGGTTATACACCCTTTCTCAATGCTTAATACAGGTTCATTAAGAAAAACAATTTAAATAAGAGCCAAAAGTAATCACATGACACGCAGCCCAAGAGTCATATGATCAATATAACAACTTGTCAAATACGTTTAAGACATACAAAAATGTACAAAATTGTATATATGAAATAAAATACATAATTATATACATATATAAAAAATACAAAAAAATTTAAAAAATAAAAAATATATAAACTAAAGCATCATTAATTAACTTCATTACTTTAACTTAGTATGCTGTATTCTAACCAAAATAGGCTTTAAAGAAACAGCAGAATTTAAACCAGGTGGAGTATCAGCTGATAGTCTAATAATCCATTCAAACTCTCTTATTTCTAGGAAGTTTGCTATATCACCACCTCTGTTAGATGTATAAACTTTATCAATTGCCCTAAATTTAAAACTATGATTTAATCCATGCGTATTAATATGTTTAAATAAAGCATTATTCTCACATGCCCTTCTTATCTCGGATTTATGCTCTATTATACGTTCTTTCAATTTTCTAGTCGTTTTCCCTACATAGAAAGAGGAACAGGCAGTGCAAGTTGCAAGATATACTACATTACTAGTTGTGCAAGTAGCTGATACATAAAACATAAAGGTCTTATTTGTTATTGGATGCACAAATACACTACTCCTATAGGTATTATTGATATCATTATGCATGATATCACCACAACAGCTACAATTTCAACAACAGAATGTGCCCTTCTTTTTCAATCTGTGTGGGCCTTGCATATCTTCCCTAAAATCTTTATAACATAACATATTTTTTAATGTCTTCATATTTCTATATGCAAACTGTGGCCTGTTGCCTAAAATTGCCTTAATCTCATCAGATGCCATTAACACCACCCAATATTTATTTATAACATTTTTGACCAAGTGTGTCAATAATGTTATAAGATGTAACATATCTCACATTTCCGTCCCCCAATAAAACACGATTACTATTACTTATATACTCATCAGATGATAAAAAATAGGTTTAAAAGTAGTTTGCCTATTATTTATTACTTTGGTCTTAACCTCAGTCAGGAGATCAGTTCCATAACCACTAGCCATAAATTCTCCACATGTATCATCTATTTGATTTAAAAAACATAGATCATCTGTATTTTATCTACTTATTCTAGCTAGTTGTGCCTTAACCACACCTCTAAAGACATGGGTGGCATGCATCCTGGAACCATGCAGATATCTCCCAGCACTGACCTCTTTTTTTATGCACGCTTGTATTTACTATACCACCCTGAAATCCTATATTAACATCCAAAAAGCTTATCAGATTATTAGAAAATTCCATCTTAAATTTCAGAAAAGTAGTAGTACTATTCAAATATAACAAATATTCAGATAATTCAAGGGCAGACCCTTTCCAAATTAAAAAACAATCATCCACAAATCTTTGGTAGAAGCATATATTTGAATTCGTAAACATAGTGCCATTTTATATATAAGCCCTTTCCCACTGATATAAGACTAAATTTGCATACGTATTTGCTACCAGTGTGCCCATGGCAACACCGGTAAGCTGCAAATAAAATTGTTTATTGAATAAAAAAACATTATTAGACAACACTACATCTAGTAAAGAACAAAGATTTTCAATATGCCTAGCTGTAAAAGTTGAGTATTGAACTAGAAATTCACATATTGAATTAACTCCATGGTCATTTGGAATGACTGTATCCAATGTTACTAATAGTAAGTCACTTTTAACAATATCAGGTCTACCTAAATTTTCATGCCATTGTTTCAGTTTCAATGTGAAATCTGTAGTATCTTTCAAAACAGTTTCACATTGAGCCAAAAAAGGTTGTAATTGCTTTTGTAGATATACGGAAATAGGTTCCGGTACCCAACCATTACCTGAAACAATGGGCCTCATTGGTGGATCAGCTTGGGATTTATGGATTTTCGGTATCCCATACAATTGAGGTATCCTGGGACAAGTGACAGTAAAAAAATGAAACAAATCTATATCTATATCACCTGAAAGCTGTAAATCATAAATATACATATTAATAGAACTAATGCATTTCTTTACATCCACATGTGATATTACCTTAAATGCTGTAGTATCAACCAGTAAATTTGAAACAGATATCATATATTTTACCCTATCCATTATCACAGTAACACCCCCTTTATCTGCCTGTTTAATTACTATATCTGGATTTAATTTTAGATCTTTCAGAGCTAAAAATTCAGAATATGATAAATTATAATTCTTCCTAACTTTTTTAAAATATAAATATCTAAGATCTTTTTCACACAGATTATAGAATGCTGTTAAAACAGGTGCATATTATGGTATGAAGGTACTGTGTCTCTTACAATCAGTTCGTGTTTGAGCATTATTCTTAAATATTAGTTTCAAACTTACATTTCTTATAAATAGTTTAAGGTCCGTTGGTGCAGTGACAATATCGTCACATGCTGATGGAATAAAACCAAGACCCTTTTGTAAAAGTGTACAATGTGCTGCTTTCCAGATCAAAGCTAGACAAATTCAAAGTACTTGCCACTATCTTCGGATTACTTTCACCTGTTTTTGCGGACTGCTGTTCTTCCGCTTGTTGGAATATGGCGTCTCTCTCATTACGGATGTCCCTCTCGAGGTCGAACGCTCTTTGACCTTCTCGGCTTGATTCAGCTGAAAAGGCTTCTGAAAAAAGTTTAACGTAGATTGATGTAGTTTTCTTGTTTCATCACTTTTATTTTCAGACTCCTTAGTGGTTTCAGCCACTGACATACAGTCATTCCAAATGACCATGGAGTTAATTCAATACATGAATTTCTAGTTCAATACTCAACTTTTACAGCTAGGCATATTGAAAATCTTTGTTCTTTACTAGATGTAGTGTTGTCTAATAATGTTTTTTTATTCAATAAACAATTTTATTTGCAGCTTACCGGTGTTGCCATGGGCAGACCGGTAGCAAATACGTATGCAAATTTTGTCTTACATCAGTGTGAAAGGGCTTATATATATAATGGCACTATGTTTACGAATTCAAATATATGCTTCTACCAAAGATTTGTGGATGATTGTTTTTTAATTTGGAAAGGGTCTGCCCTTGAATTATCTGAATATTTGTTATATCTGAATAGTACTACTACTTTTCTGAAATTTAAGATGGAATTTTCTAATAATCTGATAAGCTTTTTGGATGTTAATATAGGATTTCAGGGTGGTATAGTAAATACAAGCGTGCATAAAAAAGAGGTCAGTGCTGGGAGATATCTGCATGGTTCCAGTATGCATGCCCCCATGTCTTTAGAGTTGTGGTTAAGGCACAACTAGCTAGAATAAGTAGATTAAATACAGATGATCTATGTTTTTTAAATCAAATAGATGATACATGTAGAGAATTTATGGCTAGTGGTTAATGAACTGATCTCCTGACTGAGGTTAAGACCAAAGTAATAAATAATAGGCAAACTACTTTTAAACCTATCTTTTTATCATCTGATGAGTATATAAGTAATAGTAATCGTGTTTTATTGGGGGACGGAAATGTGAGATATGTTACATCTTATAACATTATGACACATTTGGTCAAAAATGCTATAAATAAATATTGGATGGTGTTAATGGCATCTGATGAGATTAAGGCAATTTTAGGCAACAGGCCACAGTTTGCATATAGAAATATGAAGACATTAAAAAATATGTTATGTTATAAAGAATTTAGGGAAGATATGCAAGGCCCACACAGATTGCAAAAGAAGGGCACATTCTGTTGTTGAAATTGTAGCTGTTGTGGTGATATCATGCATAATGATATCAATAATACCTATAGGAGTAGTGTATTTGTGCATCCAGTAACAAAATAAGACCTTTATGTTTTATGTATCAGCTACTTGCATAACTAGTAATGTAGTATATCTTTCTACTTGCACTGCCTGTTCCTCTTTCTATGTAGGGAAAACGACTAGAAAATTGAAATAATATATAATAGAGCATAAATCTGAGATAAGAAGGGCATGTGAGTATAATGCTTTATTTAAACATATTAATACGCATGGATTAAATCATAGTTTTAAATTTAGGGCAATTGATAAAGTTTGTACATCTAACAGAGGTGGTGATATAGGAAACTTCCTAGAAATAAGAGAGTTTGAATGGATTATTAGACTATCAGCTGATACTCCACCTGGTTTAAATTCTGCTGTTTCTTTAAAGCCTATTTTGGTTAGAATACAGCATACTAAGTTAAAGTAATGAAGTTAATTAATGATGTTTTAGTTTATATATTTTTTATTTTTTATATTTTTTGTATTTTTTATATATGTATATAATTATGTATTTTATTTCATATATACATTTTTGTACATTTTTGTATGTCTTAAACGTATTTGGCAAGTTGTTATATTGATCATATGACTCTTGGGCTGCATGTCATGCGATTACTTTTGGCTCTTATTTAAATTTGTTTTTCTTAATGAACCTGTATTAAGCATTGAGAAAGGGTGTATAACCTGAAAGCTTTGTGTCGTATAAAGGTTTTTTTTGCTCAACAGTGGTGTTCCTTTGAAAATAATGCCATCTTCCATCAACATTTCATCTCTGTAAGGAAAATAGATTTACACTTTAGGTGGTATACTAGATTGCTTTGATGCCCATCCAGCATTAATGTAGTAATTGAGTTTTTGCAAAATTGGATCAGTCTTTGTGTGATCGCTTAACTCATCAAGACTAGTGGTAGAAAAAGTATGCACTGCCATCCCATCAAAGTCAGAATTCTCTGTGTCAAGCTGTTCTGTCATATTTCTGGGCAATCTGGATAAGGTATTAGCCAGATAGAGTAGCTTGCCTTTCGTATAGACCATTTTGAAGATGTACTTTTGCAATTTGAGCATCATTCTTTGTAATCTTGCTGGAGCTGAATACATAGGCTTCTGTGAATAGTAACTAGAGGTTTGTGGTCAATTTCAATCTGAATAGCTCGACCGTAAATATAATTTTGAAACTTGGAACATGTAAATAGTATTGCCAAAAGTTCTTTCTCAATTTGAGCATACTGCATTTCAGTTTGGTTAAGTGTTCTAGATGCAGAGGCTACTGGTCTGCCCTCTTGAATAACTGCACCAAAACCAAATTTTGAAACATCACAGGAAAGAATTACTGGTTTATTCAAATCATAGTATCTTAATGTAGGTGGAGTGGCAATTTTCTGCTTAAGGTCTTCAAATGCCTTCTGGTGGTGGTCTAACCATGACCATGCATCATTTTTGTGCGTCATCTCTCTTAAAGGTGCTGTTAACTCGCTGAAGTCTGGTATAAATTTGCCTAAATAGTTGAACATACCTAGGAAATGCTGTAGAGCTTGAATATTGTCTGGTACTGTCATCTCAAGAATAGCTGCTTGCTTGGCCTGGTCCCAGGCCAGTACTGGTAAATAAATGACCTACTTATGTAACTTCTGGGAGTTTGAATTTGCACTTGAGAGGATTGATCTTCAGCTTTACTTCACATGCCCTGTCTAGAACTCTCTTTAGTTTTCTGCCATGCTCTGCTTCACCGTTGCCTCCAGCCAATAAATCATGTACTAGTATGGCACAAGGATAACCTGAAAACATTTGCTGTATTGCACGCTGGAAGACTTCACTTGCAGGAATCTGTAGCTATCAAACTGGGTACCAAAAGTGGTTAGTACTGAGGATTTGCAATCAAGCATCACTTGACAAAATAACTTTTTGAATCCAAAACAGAAAAAATAGTGGCATTCGGTATTAGAGCTGCAACCTCCTCAACTGGACGCATTGGGTGATATGGTCTTTTCAATGCTTTGTTCAAATCTCTTGGGTCAGTACATATTCTTATTTCATCTGAGCCTTTTTTGTGAGTTGATACCATAGACGACACCCATTCAGCTGGTTCTGTAATTGGACAAATTACACCTTCCTGCACCATTTTATCCAACTGAGCCTTAACTTTAACCTGCATAGCTATCGGAGCTCTTCTTGCTGGTCTGACTACTGGAGTGACCTCTGGGTCTAACTTCATGGAATACACTACTGGGAGTTTGCCCAACTTGTCATTGAAAACATCAGCATAGTCTGAGAAAAAATGGCTTCAGAAAAATTTGAACTAGGAGAGGCAGTTGTGTGATGAACTTCTTTGGTGAAAGAAAGCAGATTCTTTCTCAAACTGTCTTTGAGACCCAGTAAAGACTGTACTGGTCTTCTGACTACATAGAATAACAAGTTGTAACAGTGTTTGGCCATATAACACAAAAACATCACAGAGCCTTCAGTTTGAATCTCTTCACCTTCAAAAGAAACAAGTTTCACACTGCTGGCCACATTGAGTTGCTCATTAGTTCTCACTCTAGCAAATGTGTCTACAGATCTACATCAAACCTTGAACTAGTGTCTACTTTAAGCTGTGTGGATTTACCATTGATTCGGACAGTACAGAACACTTCACTTTTTGCCAAGTACTGCCTGATACACCATCTACATAGAAAGCTGACTGCTGCATCTCTACTTGATCAACCTGCTTTTTTGTTTGACCCTTCTTTACAACTGTGTGGGGTTCACTTGATTTGCAAAACATTTGAAACTGGTTCCATTTTTTACACTTGTGACATTGCAGACCAAATTCTAAGCATTTCTCTCTTGTAAGACTCCTGATTGGCACACAATTGTGACAGTTAACAATAAAGCTGGACTTGAATTTTGCTAATTCACACCTGTACTGCACAAAGGAACATGCTCCTTTAACTGAACTAGTTTTAAAACTTGCTGGAAAGCTATGTGGTTTCCTTGGTGAGTCATCAGTGGCTGACTGCCTTGTGCTTAGTAGGCCTTCTTCTGTTTGCTATGTGTTGCATGCTATTTACATTTGCTCTGGAGCCTGCTCAAACCATGCTCTTGTCACTTGCAAGCATACTTAGGGGTTTTTCTGTCACTTCATAGATTTGGAAAATCTCAATGGCTTTACTCTGTGTTAAATCACTATCACGAAGCAAAATCTTTCTCACAGCAGCACTATTAATACCACACAAAAGCCTGTCCTTTATTAACTCATAGGTTCATAGTTTGGTACTAGGCTATAGGCCCTAGGGCCTATACATGCCTAGCCATAACAATTCCTTGGCTATTTCTTCCCACACTATTTACTTCCCTGGACCCCTGTCTAGCATCGCGACTGATGTGATCCCCGGGATGAATTTCCTTTTTCCCATCCAATCGTCGAGGTTCCTTTTGAAGAGGGCCAAAGAGGCGCTCTGCTTGACATGTATGAGCAGTCTATTCCAGATTTTGGGGAGTCTCTGGGTCAAGAATCTATCCCTCCAACATGTTTTGTTTATTGTGATGACCAGGTTTAGATCCCTGGAGCGTGTGGCTCTGAAGGATTGGGTAAGTGTAGCATGTCCAACAGCTCTGGGTTTGACATGGCCTTGTATGTTAAGCAGAGATAACCTCTGAGTAGACGATATGTGACTGGGTATAGCTGGAGTTTTTTTTAAGGCGGTCAGTGTAGGGCATCTGCTTTAGGCCTGTGATTCTTTTAGTGAGGTATTTCTACGGCCTTTCCAGTTGTTGCAGATGTCTTGAGAGGTACATACCAAATGGGATGTTGTATTCTCTAATGAGTCTAATGAGGAATGAGTATAGTGGGACAATGACCTCCTTTTTTCTAGATGAAAAGCCCTTAGTGATGAGGTGTGCCACATAGAAGGATTTCCTGACTGTTGTGGCGATGTGGTTATCGAAGGTGAGACCATTGCCCACCTGTGTCCCTAAGTCTCTCATCACACTTTCAGTGTTTAGTGTACTGCCACCTATGTGGTAATTCACGGGTACATGTTTTTTGCCTAAAGGGGTTAACTATACATTTCCTGGCATTGAGCTTGAGCCCATAACTCTGACACCAAGCATCTGTTTCTGTAAGGCCCTTTTGTAGAGTATCCACATCATTTGGGGATTCAATAATGGTTCCCAGTTTGCAGTCATCTGCAAACTTTTTTAGCCAGAGTCCCTTAGTGTTGGCCTCTACTTCAGAGAAGTAGATGCCAAACAAAGGTGGTCCCAGGAGTGAACCCTGAGGTACTCCACTTGTCACTTGTCTGGAGCTGGATTCGGAGTCAGCTACTTTTACAATGTGGGTTCTGTCAGTAAGCCAGTTGGCAACCCATCGAGTGACGTAGGGATTAATGCCCAGCTTAGTAAGTCTATCTATGAGTCCAGAGTGTGGGATGGTGTCAAAGGCCTTGGCGAGGTCCAGATAGGCTCTGTGGACTGCCCTACCCTCGTCCATGGCTCTGGAGACTGATTCGAAGAAGTCAGTCAGGTTCAGGAGACAAGATCGGCCCTTCACAAACCCAAACTGGGTGGAGTCCAGTGTTTGAAGGTTACCAATGTCTTTGTTTATAAGTTCCATGATAATATGTTCCATGGCCTTGCAGATCAGGCTCGTCAGACTGATGGGGCAGTAGTTCCCAGGATCCAAGATGGATCCCCCCTGTGGAGTGGGTAAACAGCTCCTGCAAGGCTCGAACCCAGGACCCTGCACACTATAGACAAAGTGATTTACCACTAAGCTATGCCAGATATAAATAAGCAACCCTTGCAGATTTTGAACCCAGGACCTTGCACATCATAGCCTATGCAATTGACCAGTAAGCCACCTCGGTTTTAAGTCACCAAACCGGCACATTTTGGCTTTTTCTCAGTTTAGTTATATAAGCTGCAAAAATTTCTCCTAGTTTGTGATCTCTTATGTAAAACAAATGCCTCTCTAATGTAATATTTGTCTGAGGATTGCACATTTCTCTGAACTTGCGCTTCAAACACTCTGGTTCTTCCCTTGATTCACCCTGTACAACAATATGACAATTTTCACCTTCTCCCTCATATACTGTTGGTGCATACACAAACTCTCTTTCTCAACACTCTCTTTCACTGGCCTCTGACCCAGCTAGGTTTAGCAAAATGAATGCCCTAATGCGTGCATCTTTAATTGAGTAAACTGCTTGTATAAAAATATTGTACTCTTGCTCAAATATTCCCCAATTCTTTGATGAAATACAAGTGGTAAGGGCTTTCGAAATCTGTCTGCCATATTAACACATAGCAGTGAAGGGTTTTGCAAATAAGCACGAACACATACACATATGCCAGAAATTTATGCCAGTATTTGTAACTTAGCCCAATAGCACAACGAGACTGTGCTTAACTGAACTTTGCAAAACAAGTCTCTCTGGCATTGTAATACTCTTGAAATTACTGTATTGCATGAAATTACCTCTTAGTATAAGAAACTTTTCAAATAACTGCACGATGCAAGCCTCTGTGTAACTGGACTTTGCAAAATAAGTTTCTAGGGCACCATAATGATTTTGAGCTTATTGTACTGCTAAAGTAATTTATGAGCATTTTAAGAAACACTTCAAATAACTGCTCAGTGCAAATTAACTGGGCAAGTGGAGCTCAGAGTCAATAACATTTTGAAGTAGTTGTACTTTGCAAATAAACTGTACACAACACACTGAAATTTCCCCATAATGGCAGTACCTTTCTAGGCAGTTCTTTACAGTGCAAGAAACACTCTGTAATGGCGGCATTTTGTGAATAGACTCACCCAGCACAAGAAACTTTTTGAAATGGCTATACTTTAACTGCACTTCATGATATAGTTGCACTTTGCATAGAAATAAACTCTTTGGAATACATGCACAGTAATAAGCACACACTGTAATCACTTTTACACACTTTGATATATTTCGAATATCTCTACTTATGCCCTTGATACAATATGAAGTCATAGTTATGCCAAAACACAGCAGCTTGCTAAAAAACATGCAGTCACCTTGCTTTATTTATGCTTAATGTGCCCCTTTTCTGCCCCAATTATACTTGTTTTGCTTGTGTAATCTCCTTTCATGCACATTGTACTTTTCTTGTGCTCTTTTTACTCTAAACAAGCTCATTTTGCCTTTAAACACACTCATTTTGCTTTTCTGTTAATCATTTTGTCAAATGTCTTAATTTTGAACATTTTCCTTAGTTAAACCTTTTGTGCCTCCCACTTATAATGCGGTTTGTGCCTTTGTAATGCTCCATTTTATCTTTTTATGAAATGAACAGTTTGGGTGAATTCTCATTACCTTTGATTCTTTTCTGGCTCTTTTTCATGCTCGTTTCTTAGTTTACTTTCACTGTCATCTTTGTACCTCATGGCTCTGAATCTTATTCTTTGCGATCCCAGTTCTGACACCATGTTGCTCTTTCCTACTTTGGACACAATAGAAGAGTTTTCTTGGGTTCGTGATTCTGTCTGGCTGCACTCAGAATGGCAGTGGGAATAGCACATGCCCGGTATTTATATGTGCATGTTCAGTCCTTGATATGCTTCTTAAAGACACAGCACATACACTCTGATCTACAGAAAGATTTAAGACTTTATGAGGCTAGAGATTTTTTGTGGATATTATTAGATAATTAGATGCTTGTAAAAAGTAGTATGAAATATAAAGCAGCTGAGGAGAAAAACTGTAAACTTTATAATGAAGAAGAAAGTACAAAGTGTTTTTGGATTGTAAAAAGAATGAAGACTTTTGGAAAAAAAAATCAAACTAAGTGGGAAAGTTTTCAAAACATAAACATGGATATCAGCTATGGAAAATGTGGAAAACAAGAATGTAAAGATGACGTATTTAACATCAGTGGCAGGTGACAGTACGGGTGCAGTGGAAATCAAGATGTGATGAATTGCTGTCTAATAAGAGGAATGATGAAAATGTGGTGGTTGAAATAAAAAGGTGGTTGTGGAGAAAGGACTGAGAACATGCAATGAAAGATGTTCAAGTGTGTGAAATATGTGAAATATTGCAATTCTAAATGTTTGTAAATATTGTAGGAAAGGATGGCTTTCCTCACGCCAGAGAAACAAATTCAGTTGACAACTTACTTCAAACTAGTGGCCACAAAAACCCTGCTGTCTGCTAGGCAAATTCTGGAAGTCTTGGGGTTCAGGGCATCGTGCATTCTACTAATTCCATATGCAAGACTGCATATGAGGAAACTACAGTGGTATCTAAAAAGCCTATGGTGTCAACATTCTCAGGATCTAGAAGCAATGATTCCTATCATACCTTGCCTACGGTTAGAATTCCTTTGGTGGGCAGAGGCCTGCCACCAAAACAATGGACTACCATTCTCTTTACCCCCTGCCGCACAAACCCTAACAACCGACGCATCAGACTATGCATGAGGGGCTCACATGGCAGGGACATGCATTCAGGGCAAATGGAACCCAAGTCAAATGCACCTGCACATCAATCAAAAAGAAATGTTAGCTGTACAGAATGCTCTGACAGCCTTCAAGGACCACATTCTTCTAGGACAATTAATGGTAAAGACGGACAACACCACAGTTATGTGGTACATAAACAAGCAGGGGGGTACCCATTCCTACCCCCTCTGCAGACTAGCCATGGCTCTGTGGAACACAGCCTTGAGCTGCCAAGTGCATCTACAGGCTCAGTTCCTGCCAGGAAAACTAAATACACTGCCAGATGACGTAAGAAGAAATCTCATGGACTCAAACGAGTGGAAATTGGAACCAAAGACTTTCAACATGTTGATAAACAAATGGGGAGCCCAGATATAGACCTGTTTGCCTCCCCCCCAGAACTACCAGTTGGACAAATTCTGCACAAGGACTCCCCACAAACAAGCTTGGAAAGTGGATGCTCTGTCATTCAGCTGGAAAAATCTATCAGTTTATGCCTTTCCTCCTCTGCCTCTCCTCTCCAAAGTACTACTAAAGATCAAACAGGACAAATCAAGGATGATACTGATTGCGCTAGACTGGCCACGCCAACACTGGTACCCCCTCTTGTGCAGTGTGTCACAGCTAGCCCCATAGCACCTGCCTTAGACTCCTACCCTGCTGTCACAGCATGGGAGCCAGATTCTGCACCCTCAGCTTCAAACCCTGAACCTGGCAGCCTGGCTAACTACCTAATGTCTTTGTTTCCATCCCTCAGTAAACAAGTGTCGGCTGTCATTTTGGAGGCAAGGAGGCCTAGTACTAGAAAATCTTATACTGAAAAATGGAAAAGATTCTGTGCCTGGAACCAGTCTCAAGGGATGAGCACAGCAGCGCCCAATTTACCTCAGATTTTAAAATACTTAACTGAGATGCTTCACAAGGGCCTTTCATTTTCCTCCATCAAAATTCATGCCTCAGCCATTTCAGCTCATTTATAACATAGAACCTCCCCTCTTCTCTCATCCACTGCTCAAGCAGTTCCTCAGAGGGGCCAAAGATTTAAGACCACCCAGGAGAGCCCCAACCCCTGCCTGGGACCTTACTTTGTATTGGAGAAACTCACTCTTCCTCCTTTCGAGCCAGCTGCTCGTGCAGATTTAAAATTCCTTTCTTGGAAAATAGCCTTCTTTTAGCAATCACTTCAGCAAGGAGGGTATCTGAAATACAGGCCCTTATGGCAGTGGAGCCTTTCATCATTTTTCATGCAGACAGTGTGTCCCTCTGGACCAATCCCTCCTTCATGCCCAGGGTGGTTACCAGTGTGGCTCTTAATCAGTCCATCCATTTGCCAACCTTCTTTTCTAAGCCACAGAATAAAGGGGAACGGATACTGCACTCCATAGATGTGCACAGACAACTTAGATTTTACTTGGACAGCACTAAACCTCAAAGGAAATCTGAACAACTGCTGGTGGCATTTGCTGCAGGGGCGGAGGGGAAGGCTATTTCAAAGCTAACCCTTTCTAAATGGATAGGCCATTGCATTCATTTCTGCTATAAGCACCATGCAAAACCTATCCCTCAGGGGATTAGACCCCATTCAACCAGGGCTGCATCTACCTCTACAGCCTTTCTCAGGGGTGTCCCTACCAGAGACATCCTAGAAGCTGCTACCTGGAGTTCTGTGCATACCTTCACAAAGCATTACCATTTGCCAATATTCTCTAAATCCAGAGCTGGCTTTGCCACTGCAGTCTTGCAGGGCCTTATAGCAGCACCTAATGCTATCTAAATTCCTCCTCCCATCCTTAGCTTTGGGAATCAACCCAAATGTGATGACTGCAACAGTGAAACACGAAGAACATAGTACAGTTGTGTACACTTAACATAAATGTAGATGTTCGAGTGTATTCACTGTTGCAGTCCTGGTTACCCTCGCTCCAGCCCCCTGACTTCTTTTGCTATACTTCTACGCTCCTTTACTATGCTTAAAAGCTTTTTGGTGTATTTGCTTTTTTATTGGCAGTATAACCTTCTGTGTATATACATATATATATATATATATATATATATATATATATATATATATATATATATATATATATACATGCACACACACACGCACACACATATATATATATATATATATATATTTAATTGCTTCCTATTAGGGGGGCACCTGATATTTGGGGCAAGAAAAACTGATGTAATGGCATCGGCTGCATGCTTTGTACCCCTGACTACCTGACGTCACGGAAGATGAGACGGCAACCGATGCAGAACCAAAGACTTTGATAATCAAGCCGACTGAGGGCTACTGCAAGCAGATAACCCAAATGTGACTGCAACAGTGAATACACTCGAACATCTACATTTTGGTAAGTGTACACAACTGTACTTTCTCTCCACTACCAAGCCAACAGCACCAGTAAGTAATCAACTACAACACCTGGAATTGTGGATTTGCACTTTCCAACAGTCTCTGAAGCCAGTTTTGTTGAAATGGGCATTCTGAGATAGTGTAGCAGTTGTCTTGTGTTTACTGACAACCACCTGTTACTTAAACTGACACCTGTGTGTGAGAGATGTAGATATATAATGTTATTGAAGGCAAATCTCTCACACAAAGCCACAAGTAACATTCAGGTTGTCTGTACCTTACGACACCACACTAAAGCAATCACACACGACTCGGACCAAACACAGACCTACAAGTGCTGAGGCTGTTAAAAGTAGCTTACCTAAACCACAAAGGTCTTCTAAATGTAACCTAAGAAACAGTTACCCTCAGCAGTCTCACAGACAGCACCCACCATGAAATGTACGTCTAAGAATCACTCTGACTCCAATCAAAATCCCATAACACAAACTTCCACACAATGCAATATTCTAGTCATATTGAGACTCACCAGTGCACCACTCATTAACTAGGCTGTTCATAGAAGCTGACGTTTTGGAATACCTGAGAAGGGAAGGATTTAGTGTAGAAAGTTTAACACAGTTATGTCAGAGCATAATGAAACAATGAGTCCCCCAATTAAGGAGAGACGTGGAGTGGAAGGCATCTAAAGAACTATGGACATGGGAAAGAAAAAGAGATTTAATATGGTGTAATATTTATGCAAAGGAGAAAGCAAAACTAATTGATACAAAAAGCAGTACTAAAGGTATTTGTAAAAAAATGCAGGGAAAAGCATCTGGATATGAAAAATTTTACAGTACAATAAATAAGAAAACAAAGGGGAAAGTAGAAAAGAGGATTAATAATGGAGAATTTAAGGAAATAGAAACTGAAGTTATGTATTATCTGCAAAGTGAAGGGTTTAATTTAGAAAATCTAACTCTGACAATGTCACAACATGATAGAATAATTAATCCCCAAATTAAGGAGAAACCAGTGGAGCGTAAAGCATCTGATCAATTGCCATATGAAGATACTTTGGAGCCTTCTGTAGGTAACCAGTACAAAAGTTCAGTTGGAGTTGCATGGCAAGGGAAGGAACAGGAAGATGTGGCAAATTTGATGCAGTCAATGTTTTGGAGTGATAGGGCAGTGATTGCTCATATGAAGGAGCAATGGATGACACAGGATGAAACTGAAGAGAATATGGCACAGGAAGATGTTCTGGAACGTTCTCTAGAATGGCCACAGGAAACTGAGAACAAAGAAAGTGCCATTAGTTTTGAAGAAAATGACGTATGGGAAGAGTTGCTTGATTTAATAGAAATAAATAAGATTTATTTATTTATTTTTATTTATTTAACATTTGTTGACCGGGAAAGTCCGACTAGGCTCCACAGAGCCTGTTTTCAGTGGAGGCCCGGAGAGAAATGCTCCAGACGCATGTCTTTAGAATGTGGGAGGGAACCGGAGTACCCAGAGGAAACCCACGCAAACGCAGGGAGAACATGCGAACTCCACACAGAAGGCACACCAGCCAAGAATCGAACCGGAGAACCTCTTGCTGTGAAGTGACAACATTAACCGCTGCACCACTGCACTGCCCCGTTATTAAGATCAGTGAAAGAAATAAACTACAGAAAGTCATGAAGCAAATGAACAGTAATCATGACTGTCCATAGAAATTCATATGATAAAACAGAAGTAAATAGAATATATTACTGTGCAGCTAAATTAATAACAGACAGTCTTACCACGAAAACACAGGGCAGCAAGAGAAAGGAAGAGAAGAAATCAAATGCCATCATGGAAGTATCAAATAGAAAAAACTATAAAGCAATTAAGACGAGAAGTGTTGCTGTTAGAGTACAGAAGAGGGAACAGATCAACAAAACTACTTAAAAACATAGATGAGATAAAAGCAATGTGGAGTATCAGAACAGACCATGATGTATCGTACATTATTGCAAATAATAAACTAAAGATATTAGAAGAAATGCAGATAAATATAAAGGAAAAGTAGAAAATAAGCAATTTATTAATAATCCAAGAAGTTTTATAGAGCATTGGAAGAAAGGCAAAAGGAATAGAAACACCACCAGAAATAGACACATTTTGGAGAAATATCTATGAAAATCCTGTGGAACTTGACAAAGATCCTGAATGGAAAGAAGTAATAAAAGAAATAATCAAAAGTTCAAATGTACAGGATATGAAATGGGATGAAGTAACGGCCAGATAAATTAAGAAAAGATCCTAATTGGAAAACCCCAGGCTTAGATGCAGTACCTAAATTCTGACTAAAACTATTAACATCTTTACATGAAGATTTGGCCATAAGTAAGAACTGTTTATATGTACCACACAGAAAAGAAAGCAGCCACACCAGTCCAGTCGCTGTCAGGGCAAAAAGCTCACAATCAGGCACAAATAAGTCGAACAATTTATTAACGTGTAAAAAGACTCCAGCAGTAAGCACCACACACGTTTTCGTCTCTCAAGAAGACTTCATCAGATAAAACAATTTCCCAAAACGCTCAGTTTAAATATCTTACCCAAATGCATTAATTAATCAATTAATTGATACATCATAATTGATTAAACTAAAAAACGTGTTTTTTTAAAAACTTTTTTTATAAAGATAGTATTCATCAATTGTTAAAAAAGAAGCAATATGTATTAAACTGCATTCATAGTAAGTACAACTAATCAATTAAAAAAGGGAGCAGATTTACAAAATAAATGTATTCCATAATGTGCAAAAACTGTTAAATATAATCTCTTGAATCTTATTTTTATTTAATGTATTGTGCCTTAATTTTCAAATAAGGCACTATTGAGATGGATTCATTTAAACCAGGGGATTTGTTGGCTTCCAACAAAATCTGCCAATATGTTTCCTTGTGGGCCAATCGTGCCTCCCATGGACCGCCCCTGATTTCCTTCTGAACCACCTCTAAGACAAAAAACAAGAATTTGGCATTTTCACATGAGGTAGTGTGTTTATATAAAGCACTGGTGTTCTTACATTTGGCAATGTCATATATATGTTTATATATACGCCTAGAGAATAACCTTTCGGTTTTGCCGACGTAAAACGCCGGACAATTCTGACATATTGCCAAATAAACAAGCCCACCAGACTTACAATTATAATGACCCCTTGCCTTGATGTCCCTACTTCTACTTTCCAAATAAACATGACTAGCTTGCAAAATATACTTGCAAGAAGAACAGTGGCCACACTTGAAAGTACCTGTATTAGTTCTAGAATGTTGAAAGGGAACTTCCTGTTGTTCCAGGGTTCTTTTAATGTTCATACCCCTCCTAAATACAGTTTTAATGTCTCTATCCTTAAAGGCGTCTAGATCAGTCAAATCCCTAAACATGCCCCATTCATTTTCGACAATATTTCTTATGTGGGACGCATTTCCACTGAACTCTGTAATGAAGGTAAAATTACCAACAAACTGGTCTGTCATGTTACCGGTGGATCCGTATTCAGGACTGACACCTGTTGTACCTAATATGGGAGCAAATCTGGATGGCCTTGCCGAGGTAACCTCCTCTTGCACAGCCTTAATCAATGATGCAGGGTAACCCCTTTCCAAAAACAGAGATTGCAAAATGTCACATTCCTTGTGGTAGTCCTCATCAAGAGAGGTCATCCGGGAAATACGGACGTATTGTCCCTTAACAATCCCTCTTTTCTGGAATTTTGGGTGGGAACTCTGATAATGTAGATACCCGTTGGAAAATGTAGGTTTTCGATAGATGTTGGATTTTATCCCGTGGTCATCCATAGTAAGTGTCACATCAAGATAGTTAACACTAAGGTGGGAAATATGGTGTGTAAACTTTAAAAAGTTAGTAGTGGTATGTATATACTCAATAAATTTCCCAATATCATCCACGGGTCCAGTCCAAAAAATACAAATATCATCAAGGAATCTACAATAGAAGTTCCAAAATTTGGAAAAGGGGCTATCCAAAATGTATTTCTTTTCCCATATGTACATAACAATGTCAGCATAAGTAGGTGCACAGTTCGCCCCCATAGAAACACCGGTCACCTGGTGAAAATATTCACCCAAAAAGAACACAAAATTGTTCTTTAAAACAAGACCCAACAACTCAGTAATAGCATGCACATCGTTGTTAGTAATTCCGGGACATTCCCATAGGGCTTCTTCTAACCATTCAAGACCCAATTCGTTGGGAATAACTGAAAAAAGGTCCACCACATCAATGGTTAGAAATACCATGTTAGGTTGGAGTAAATGTGGAGTGACACCACGCAAAAAGGCCCAGGAATCTTTAAGAATGTATTCCTGTCTACCCCAAAGCTCTTTCAGTCTCCAATCCACGAATTTGGATATAAGGTGGGTCATCGAACCCTGTGCTGCTACTATGGGTCTTAATGGTGGATCAAGGGGGTTTTTGTGCACCTTGGGTATCCCAAAAATGGATGGTATCCTAGGTTCTGAGTTGGAAAGAAAAGTATAAGTTGGAAAATCAATAACTTCCTGATCTAGCAGGTCCTGAATAACTAGGTCTATCTTGTGGTAGGACACATTGATTTCATTCAGGGAAGCAGAAGTATATTTTTCATGATCATGTAAAATGTCATACATCTTGCCCTGATAAACAAGACAATCCATTATGACCGTCCCCCCACCCTTGTCCGGTTCCATAACCCTTAAGGTGGAATCACCACTGAGCTGTTCAAGGAGTTCTCTTTCTTGAAATGTTAAATTGGCCACAAAATGGTCCAATCCCAACTCCTTCCTGAACCTGCCCTCGATTCTTTTCTCCAGGTTTTTAAGCTGTGGGTGAAGGGGAGGGTTAAAGGTACTAGATCTTTTCAAAAAGAAACCAGGGGTACCGTTGGAATTACCCAACAGATTTTCTAGATTTAATTTGCGAATGAAAAGTTTGAGGTCTAGAATAGCATGAATTAAATTGCTACGTTTTTTAGGGACAAATTTGAACCCCTTGGTAAACAACTGAAAGCAATGATCTGAAATAACAAAATCGCTATAGTTGTAAATATGATAGTTGTTATAAGTATGTAAGGTATATTGTCCCAAAGTTGTAATAATCTGCTCGTTATTATTTACCAATTCTGCCTCTGATTTTTCTTCCAACCTCGAACAAACCCCCCTCCCCCTCTCTGGGCCAGAGGGGCTCGGTCTAAAGGGTGGTAGGTGTTAGGAAGTTGCTGACCTTGCTGACGTATGCGCTCTGACCTACGCAGAGCTGGTTCCCCATCGCCAAATACTTGGTGTGTCTCACCTTGGGGGGATTGGATGTTCCTATGTTCCTCAGTGACCCCCCTTGGTGGACTGTGTAAAGGAAAACCCTGCTCGGGATCATGATGGTAGGACTGCCATTTGGATGGAGGAGGACTAGGGTATTGTCGCCCCTGTTCGTACTCCAAGTCGTCCCTTCTCAATTTCTTGTATTTACGATTCAAAACAGTTTCACAATGTAAATCTACCTCCCTTCTAATATCATGACATTTGCCAGAATCAAACAACAAATCATCGGACATACGTTTAAAATAATCAGAAATGTCTTGTTGTAATATAGACAATTCATCACTGTTCTTTTTAATAATTGCTTTATATGCAATATACTGTTTATATGTGCAACTCAAACAGTCACCAACCTGGTTAACAACAGAAAAATGATAGTCCTCATTAAGAGTGAACCTACAGGATATCCTAAAAACTACAGACCAATAAATTGCCTTCCGATGATGTATAAACTATACACTGGAATTGATGCTGACAGAGTTTGTCATTTTAGAATAAACCTCAATCATGGCAAGAGAAAAGGGTAATAAAAGAGTCATATGGAACAAAGGATCATTTGTTGCTAGTCATAATGGAGAATTATAAAAAGGGGAAGAATCTAAGTATGACATGGAAAGACTACAAAAAATCATTTGACAGCATCCCACATTCATTGATAAACAAGTGCTTACAAATGTATAAGATGCACCCTACATTGCAGTGACCATGAAACAGTGGAAAACGACTTTACACCATGGTAAGGGACAAATTATTATCCCAGAGATAAATATTCAAAAGAGGATATTCCAGGGTGACTCTCTGTCACTGCTGCTCTTTTGTCTTGCCCTCATCCCATTAAGATGTCTACTTAACAGATTAGGTCATGGCTACAGTTTGACTCCCAGAAAACAACAAAGTCTAAAGACTTCTCATTTTCATTTTGTGGATGATTTAAAACTGTATAGTTCAACAGATGAGGAACTGGAAGCACAACTGCAAGTGGTCAAAACTTTCTCGGATATAAGAATGCCATTTGGTCGTGATAAATGTGCAAAAGCAACCTTTAAATTATGGAAGCTGCAGCACCTAAAAATATCAGTCTGGGACAGAAATGTGATATAAAAGAACTTGAGCAAGAGGGACTGTGTAAATATTTGGGGATTGAAAGATCAACAATAAACATGAACAAATCTTAATAAAACTTGGTAAGGGATATTTTAGAAGACTAAAATTAATACGCAAAACAGCACTGAAGTCTAGGAACAAAGTCTGAGCTATAAACCAATCTGCTCTTCCTGTTCTACCTTACAGTTTTGGCGTGATTGGCCCCAAAACGAAAACAAGAAAATGCTTCAAGCTTATCAAATGATTATAAAAATCAGTGTGTATCAAGATTATATATTCTCCGTTTTGAAGGCGGTATAGGCCTTCTTGAAATTGATTAGATGTATAGATCTGCAGTCTAAGACTTCATGCATGTCTGCTGACCTCACAAGATCCAAACATAGTGAAAATTTTAAAACATGAGGAGAACAAGTCTAAGATGACATCCCTGCTTAGTTTAGTAGAAGCATATCAGTGTCAAGCTGTAATGAAAATCAAACCCGAAGTAGATACAAATCAGGCAGCAACTGAATGTGCCAAAAAACGAAAGAATGTAAGGTGAAGGATCAGATGCGAAAGCAAGAAATGTGGAAAATGCATAAACATAGTTGCAAGTACAGAAAACTTCCTGCAATAACCTCATGTCAATCAGGATCTGATGCAGGAATTGTTAAGGAGAGGTGAATTTAAGCCAAAAAATGAAAGGATAATATTGGCTGCCCAGAATAGTGGATTAAATACACATTGGTTTACAAAGTCCATTGAACAGGGAGAAATAGATGAATGCAGTTTTTTTTTTAAACAGAATTGGAAACAGTCACACATCTAATGGCAGAAGGCCTGTATACTGAAAGGTATAATGTGGCAAAAGTGTTGCATTGGGCATTGTGCAAACATTATAATACTGAAGTAGCTGAGAAGCATTGGAAACATGAGCCACAAAGCGTTATAGAAAATTATGACGTTTATATCACACATGATCACCCATTACCAACAGCTCAAAAATAGATGTGAGAAACCAGATATAGTAGTCCATGAAAAGAAGACAAAAGTAGCATTGATCATTGAATTTGCTGCACCCAATGTTAACAGTATCTTAGATACAGGGAGAGACAAAATCATCAAAATACCAGGATTTGCAGGCAGAAATGAGGGTAATGTGGAAGAAGGATACCCAGACCATTCCAGTAGTAGTAGGAGCTATGGGTTCATGAAAAAGAATTTACAGTGTACTTATATATGTATTGGTACATGTAACTCCATATGAATTGCAGAAGGAGTCCGTTTTGGGCACATTGCAGTGTTCTGAAGAGCACTTTTGACTAGCGTCAAAGATTTAAATAATACTAATTTTATTAACTTTAATCCTACTCTGACTTGGGACTGGAGTCCATTCCCATCATTGCATTACAAGCCCAAAAGTCTTGGAGAAATTATACTGGGACAAACTTCCACACAACCCAGTATCCTAGTCATATTGATACTCACCAAATGCACCACTCAGTAACTAGGCTGTGCAAGGAAAAGATCACTATCAGTTGCTAGGATTCATGGCATTACACATGCACTTATGTTCTTGCACCACAGGTACAAATATTAAACAGTCTTACTGCACATGGGTGTAAAACATTTATGATGTACCCTTGTATTATATAAAGAGAGATATGATGGAGCACTTGAAAATGTGTTTGAGACAGGTGTGACTCTAGCCTTGAGCAGCATTCTACTATAACAAAGAATGATGCCACGATACAAGCAAAACATCGATTTCAGCCATTGGCTTAGTACCTGGTGTCATTCTAAGGGGGTAAGGTTGTGCACACTTATACAACCAGCTTATTGTAAGTTTTTTTATTTTTTTATATTTTTTTCCCCTAACAGATTTGTTTGTTTTTCAACTGAATTGTACAGGTTATAGGTCACATTAAAGGTGGGAAAAGTTTTGAAATGGTTTATTGTGCTTTCATTTTTTTATATCACAAAAATCTGGCATTTTAACAGGGGTCTGCACACTTTTTATATCCACTGTCGTAGCCTTGGAGGAGATGATAAACAGTGTTTACTTTTGTCAGGGACAGCCTGTTCCTATCCTCCAAGACTTTCATATATTGGGTAAAACGTGTCCATTCCCATACTACCTTTTTTTGGGAAATGTCAGTCTTTCAAAGCTTCCAACATAACAAAACAGAATATGTGATTCAAAGATGGCCGCCATTCTATAAGCACTGCAGTACTTCAGCTCTCCAAAGACCAGAGACAAAAATCAACCCTGCGGATGTACATTTGGAGTTAATCAACTAATTGACAGCAATTAATAAACTACTAGAAGTCAGCGATCTTATCGAGGAAAAAAAATTGAAAAAAAATACTTGGTAACAACAGGATTGGAACTGATTGCTTGGTTGACTCTGAACAGAGCACCAAACAAAAGACTGAAAGGCCTCACTACTGAAACTTTTCCTTGGCAGTTATCTCTATCTGCAGCATTACAAAATGTCAAAAGAAGATAAAAATATGGACACTACAACTACTAAAACTAAACTGTCAGCATTACAGTCTCCAGAGAAGGAATCCATAATTAAGAGACATAAAACAGTTAAACAGCAAGAGATTGCAAAAACAGGGGCATCAACGAAATCTGATCAACAGGTTACGATGGAAGAAATTAAGTCTGCATTATTACCTATACAAGATTCTTTAAAAGACGTAACATCCCAAACACAAACATTTAGTGAGACATGTAATCGGATTCTAGCAAGAATGGAGAAAGCGGAAACCAGAATAGCAGCAAATGAAGACAATATAACATTGCTCACTAAAAGATCTGAATCACATGAGGCTGATATTCAAATGATGCAAAACAAAATTCTGGACCTGGAAGCAAGATCAAGACGCAACAACATAATCATCAGAGGGATCCCAGAATCAATCCAATATAATGATCTGACCACTTCTATCATACAAATATTTGAAACATTACTTAAGGACGCTGTGGTTGTTCAGCAAATTGTCATCGAAAGAGCGCATAGAGCTTATAGGGGTTCCCAAGCTTCAAATACACCCAGACCTGTGTATGTCAAAATATTAAACTTCCAGGATGTGAATAAAATACTTCTAACCATAAAAAAATCTGGTGGATCTATAATGTGGCAAAGTTATAAAGTTTCTATAACACAGGATTTACCAACACAAATAAGGCAGTCTAGACAAATGCTGGCTCCATACTGTAAGTTTCTAATTGACAAAAACATTAGATTTCAAATGAAATATCCTAACATTTTAATTTTTACTCTTGATGGCATTAAATACACTGTAAATACAAAAAAAGAAGCCAGACCTACCTTTTTGAAGCTTTTCAAGGCTTTGTCACTGTCTGAAAATTGAACAGTCCATCTTGGCTTCTTCCTGCATTAGAGTGAATGGGAGACTTCATTTACGAGGATCCGAGGCTTCAAAATCCTTTGTGTGTTCTCCTTTCTTCAGCAGGCCTTGTAATTCTCCGTTTTATCTTTTAATCTTGTCGTCCTAGCTGAAACACGAAGATTCTACGAAGTTTTATGGCTCCAACGAGCGCTTCTGACCCACGAGGCAACAGGAAACAAGGTAAAGGAAGCAGGGGGACCGTTTTGAGCGTGGTGCAGCTGAGAGGTCCGTTCGCGAATTGGTTCCCCAGTCGTGAGCGTGAAGATTTGAAAAATGAACTGCCTGGACTGCTGCAACTGCTGGGAAGAAAGAAGAGCTGCTGTGAATTGAAAATGAAGCTTTTTGGGACTTATTTGATGCTAAAATGACTGTAAGACAATCAATGAGGTAAAGTGTGTCAGGTAAAGATAAAAATGTATGATTTGGCTGTTGCAGTATAAGATTCTATGGCTTAGTGGTAAATCAAGGTAATGCAGTCTATTTTTTGTTATTTTTTTTCCTTTTCATGCTTGTCTTCTAATTTACTGTGTTCTATCTAGTGAATAAATAAATATCTTTTAATTTTGATCAGTTTAGAAAAAAAAATAGCATAATCAGCAAACAGAAGTAATAAATGTGTATTATAGGTGATGTTTAACTGTAATGATCTATAAAAATTAAAATGCAATATTGTAGGATTGTTTTGATGATAAATAGCTGACCAAAATAATGGCTTGTTTTAAACAAATGTATAACAACTGTGTGCTTATTAGGTGAACTATTAGTTAAAAGGTTTTAGAACAAGTAATTACAATGCTAATATATTATTGCTGAATTTAAAGTATGATAAAAGTGAATTATTTGACATGTCAGGTACAATTAGTTTACATGAATATTGGGGAAAATGTACAGAGCTGTAGTTACTTGAGTGCGGTGTTTAGTAAGGAATGTCTGGGTTAGGCTTTGTAGACGTAGATATAGTTGGTGTAGGTTTTTTGCATGATATTTTATTGTTAGTTAATAGAATTAGTAGATTAGCTACTTGGGGAATTTTATCCAATGTGAAAAACCTATGTTCATCCTGGTCCAGAGGAATAGTGGATAGGCACTGGGTAGGGATGGGATAGAAGATTTGCTTCCAAAAAAATTCACGAAATACCAACACTTGTCAATTTAAGGTGGAAAACAAAAAATAGATACCATTATTCATCCATTCATAGTTTAGAATGTGGATAATAGATTCCTGGAACGTTAAAGGACTCCAGAACATGAAAAAAAGAAAGCTGTTTCTGCATCTGTTTTTTAAATCAACAGCAGGTTTTATTCTATTACAAGAAACACATTTGACTAATGACCAGTGGGAAACAATGAAGGACAAGAAATGGATTAGGAAGATTGTAACGGCGGAAGGGACTACGAATAGTGCTGGGGTGGCAATTATAATCAAGAATCATTTTCAAGGAGAAATTTTGGAGGACAAAATAGATAAAGAAGGCAGATGGTGTTTGGTGGTTCTCAAATCTGACAGTTTGGATAAGCCGATAGTACTTGTATGTGTTTATGCCCCCAATGTGAACCAACATTATTTTATAGCTTCAATTTACTCTATTTTGCAGTCATATAATAACTGTTACATAGTGATGGGGGGGGGATTGGAATGCATACCAAGATTCTAAAATTGATAAGTTGGGAGCTTCTACAGCTTTTAATAAGCAGGCAATGGTAGCGTTGAAAGAACTGAGAACTGATTTCAAACTGTATGACCCTTTTAAACACAAACACATACAAGCAAAGGCAGAAAACTTTACTTTCTATTCTAGCTGCCATAAAATGTGGTCGAGAATTGATTTTTTTTTTTAATTCCAGAAGTGTTCATTTCACTTGACCCCAGGGTTTCTAATCAAGCTAGACAGCTCTCAGACCATTCTAAGATAACTTTAACTTTAAATACCGATATTTTGAAAACTAAAAATCACTGTGGATATAATTGGTCCTTAAACCCATACCTATTGACCAAAGAAGATATAGTACAGGAAGTTAAGGAGATACTTAAACAATTAGTATACAATATTCCCCGTAACTAACATCCATTAGATATAGAATGGGCCACAACTAAAACTTTAAGAGGATTATTTATTCAGAAAGCCACATATAAAAAACTGCAAAATAAAGAACAATTGGATTTGGAAACCAAAATACAATTATTGGACCAGGAGCCAATGAGGAAATACACTGAACAAACAGAAAATGAGTTGTTAAGATGTCAGAAAGAGCTGTTTCTTATGCACAATAGAAAATTGACACTGTATGAACAAAGAAGTTTAGTTAAATATGCAAATCACATTCAAACTCCCTCGAAAGCATTAGCCCGTATTATTAATCAGACGAAATTGACACGATTAATTACTGAAATAAATCATAACAATACGTTATATACTGATAAGTCAGATATCATGAAGATTTTTGAATCAATTTTTAATCAGATATATGGTGAGCAACAAACACACGTGCATGATAAAGAAAGAAAAGAGTTCTTACAGAAAATTAATTTTCCTAATATTGACAAGGATTCTCATGGAGAATTAACTGCACTGATTACAGTCGAGGAAGTTTTAGAGGCAATTAAGAAATTAAAGCCCCATAAAGCCCCAGGACCAGATGGTATGACCTCTGAATTTTATAAATCTTTTAGTGGGTTTCTGAGCTCCATACTTTCACAGACTTTTAATTTTATCATTTCGAATGGCAGTAATGATCTTCATTTTAATGCTTCAAGAACAATCCTGATATTGAAAGAGAATAGTGATCCCAAAAATCCAGACAATTACAGGCCCATATCACTGTTGAATATTGATATGAAAATCATGACATCTATTCTAGCTAGTAGATTATAAAAAATAATAAATTTGATAATATCAGAAGAATAGGCGGGGTTTATAGATGGGAGACAGACTACAGACAATACATTAACTCTTCATACATTAACATCTTATGCGAAGTATAAAAATATGAACATATATGCTTTAACAATTGATGCTCAAAAAGCATTCGATAGAGTTAATTTGGCATATTTATTTGAAATATTATCATATTTCAATATACCTCAGGTCTTTATTTCTACGTTAAGAAACTTATATAATAATGCATACACTAGTTTATCTATAAATCATGAATGCTCCAAAAGGATTCAAATTAAAAATGGAACTCGACAGGGTTGTCCATTATCTCCCATACTGTTCAATCTGTATTTGGAACCTTTATTTCTTCATATGAAACAAAATGTTTTTTATAACTTTCCTGTACTTCTTGGGATAAAGGTTAGGATGTCCGCTTTTGCAGACGATCTAAATATATACAGTACCACACCGGTGTCGGATACGGAAAAAATACTAACAGCAATACAAACCTTTGAAAGAATTTCTAATTACAAACTAAATTTTAAAAAAACCAAAATATTCCCTCTAAAGACACCTACACCTTTTTCAATGCTACCATTGATAGGACGAGTAAGGACAGAAGAAAGAATAAAATATTTGGGGATTGACTTCTCAACTGAAAATAGAGAATTTTTTATCAACAATATTAAGGCAACTGGAGACCGAATAACAATGGATTTGAAAAGATGGAGTAAGTTGAAGCTACCGATGATGGCAAGAGCAGCGATAATAAAAATGAACGTTCTCCCCAGAATGCTTTATATTTTTAGAGCAGCACAACTTAAAATCACAAAATCATTTTTTAAGCAGTTTCAGATAGGCTTGGGGAAATTTCTATGGGAACCCAGAAAAACGAGAATATCTTATGAGAAACTGATGGCTCCTAAAACTAGGGGGGGGGGTTGGATTTACCGGATTTTGAGATGTATTATACAGTGATTCAGGCCAATAGGATTTTAAGGGTGTCTTACTTGGACAGTGAAAATAGAAAATGGATACCCAAATGGGTGCTGCTTAATTATAAACATATAAAAGGAACGGGAATTAATGTTAAAGCTGTACCATTTTTAAATATAAGAACATTGAGTAAATATGATTTAATGGAGCACATCAAGATATGGGCAATGGCAACTCAAACTCTGTTCGCCTCCTTGAATCTATTAAAATATATGATGATGTTTCAACCGTTTCATGGGAATCCTAATATGACTATTGGTAATCAACTGATAGACTTAAAGAAATTTCCATTTATTAAGGATTTAACTGTAAGTGATTTATACCCCTTCTTAGGAGTAGCGGTACAAGATATCTTAAAAGAGATGAATCTTCCCATTTCTTATTTAATTATAATGAGGCAGATAAAAGATCTTGCCATAAATTATTTTAACAGTTCTGAAATTAAAAAAGAGGAACCTAGTTATTTCACGTCATCTGTGGGAAGCATTGCAACAAGACAGAAAATACATATCCTCAGCGTATAAAATGGTAAAAGAGAGAAAATATAATAATCATATTCTGTTATCGAAATACTGGAGAGAGAAATTGCCATCCCTAGACGATAGTAAAATAGTAGAGGCGTTTAACTTAACATTGAAATCCGTATCACTTCAAAAACTAGTCTTTACTCAATTGATGATATTTAACAATGCGTAGTATACCCATCTCACACTTCATAAATTTGATTCAAAAAAGTCACCTAATTGTCCACAGTGTTTAGATCAGACAGCAGACCTGTTACACATGTTCTGGAGTTGCAAGTGCATTTATAAATTATGGAACTCATTAAAGTTGCAGCTACAAAAAATGGGTTACCAAAACTCAACACTCACCTGGGAATTTTTGATTTTACATATTCCACCGGAGAATTTGGACAAAACAAAAAAGATTGTAATTATGAATATTAGTTTACTAATGAAATTATATATAGCCACAAATTGGTTGAACCCAGCACAGACATTGTGGCAAAATTTCAGGCTGTTAGCGATCAAGCATATATTAGCGCACAAATTGTTAATTAGAAATAATAAGAAAAGTATAAACAGTATAAAAATTTGGGAACAAATCTTTAATATTATTTTGGCTTAGAGGTTCCTATCCACTTTCCTTTAGGACATTCTGCATGTGTACTAACACATTCTTGGATTAGATAGAAAATGTAGAAATAATACAGATTATTGGCTTGAGTTGGTTCATAATTGTCTATAGTAGATGCTTTTATGTTTATTGTTTTCATTTTCCTGTACTTGATTAATATGATATTTATTCTTAATGTATAATGTGGAAATTCAAAATGGAACTAAACATTGGAAGCAGTATTGTACATAATGTAAATAGTGTGTGTAGTGTATAATGGTTTTGAAAAACAATAAAAATGATTATTGAAAAAAAAAAACAGAATATGTACGTCATCATAGACACTTAGCTCAAGACCAACGAGAGCACTCCATCAAGGCATTTTTTAAAGCCTAGCACATGTTCAAGCCCAGAGAATCAGATAAAGGCACTAAAGGCTGTGGTAAATCCACTTTCTTAAAAAAAAAAAAAAAAAAACTTTAGACAAAACAGCTCTAACATGTCACACTTACTGTTAATAAACCCCTTATGTCATTGTTAACTACAGGACCCCTTCTATGTCTCTATCAGCCCATACCTCCTACCTAACTAGTATGAAGTCCCTCTGCATTAAGCTAAACACAATTTTCCCAGAAGACTTCAGCTAGCCTTCCATTAATTGGGAGATGTTTATATCCACAGTTGTGTATGCCTCAGAATTTCTGGATTTCTTCAGTACAAAGTCTCTGAAAAGTTAGTCCACACCCCAACAATGGGTGATAAAATCCTGGACTTTGTCCTTATCAATGTAGACAGCTTTGCTAACCTCCAGTTGTAACTTCCTCCCTTATCAAATCAGACCCCAAATAAGTCGTATTCAATTTAAAAGACAGAAGCCTGAAGCATCTGACAATATTTTAGAATTCAGAGCTTATACCAAGACAAATCCACAAAAACTGTGTGATGGCCAGTCTAAATTCAGAAGCCCCTTCTAGATTGATGACCCTACTCCTTATATGGAATCCTTTATCACTAAATTACATGCACATATAAATAGCTGTATAGATGCATCTGTCCCCTCAGAGGTAAATACAATGTCAGATTTAAAAATAATCCTCTATATTTATCCCTCAGAAGTAGTACAACTTCAAACTTAAAAAAATAACACTGTGGTGGAAGTTGAATATAAGCAGGCTCTGCAATAAAATAAAAAAACTCATTGCAAGCAAAAATAAATTTTACTCTCAAGATGCCAATAATGCTCTTGGAAATCCATCAAGGAATTCTGGACCTTGATTAAATCAGCTGAAGCCAGATAGGTAAAAATAGCCACCTAGGTGAAAGAAAATCACAAAGCCTTGTGAAACTGTTAGAACTCTCCAAAGCAATGTCCAGCACTGTGCAAAGCTAATAATAAGTCAAGTAGTCAGACCCAGAACACACAGTATAGTAGCAGGCAAAATTTCAAACTTGCCCCCCCCCCCCCCCCACACACACACACACACACTTTCTTCTCTTATATTTGCATATTATACCTGCTTCTACACCCTCTCAGTCTCTCAAGAACAACTCCTCAAAGCTCTGTATAAGGCAAAGAATACTTTCTGTGGGGATGGATGACATACGGGATTGCCTGTTGCTTATCCTAAAACATGACTTGTCAGACCCACCCACAGAGATTATTTAGTATCAACCTCCAAAGAGGCTTTGCACTGGATGAATAGAGGATGGCATCAGTCATTCCCTTTCACAATGGTGGGTTGTCAACAGATCTGAGTGATTATAGATCTGACCAGCTTTATTTGTAAGGCTAATCAAAGGACCGTTGGAATTAATAAATAAGGATGTAGGTAACCTACAAAATCTCAGCCAAAGCCAGTTCGGATTCAGAAGCAGATCCCGCCTACTTAACCTGGTTGACTTCTTCAGGTAGCTTAATGAAGCAATGGATATGGCACATCAGTCCACACAGCATACCTGTACTTTGTGAAGGCATTCAGTACTATCCCACACACACGTATCACAGATGAACTCTTCCAGCTAAATGTGAATACCTATGTAACTCATAAATAGCAAACTGGTGCAAAAATAGAACCCAGGAAATTGGGGTGGCTGGCACCACCTCCTACAAAAAAGTTATCACAAATGTTATACCCCACAGTTCAGACCTTGAACCACTCTAATTTGGCTTCTACTACTTAGATGTGAAAGCAAATATAAAGATTTGTGGCTGACCAAGTTTACCGTCAACTATAAACTTGGTACTAACAAAAACAACCCAGAGGGCACCGAAATTCTCTAAGAGGACCAGTAACTGATGTCAAAACCATGGACTAAAACTAAATGCCAAAGAATGTACAGTTGTATCCTTCTGTGCAAGCATGACTTTCGTTGTAACAATCACACTGATAACACAGCCCTGAAAGTTGATCCCATAGTTTAGGATCAGGGAAGCTATGTCAATAATGAATTGTCCTTTGATCACTATGTATCCACTATTGTAAGGAAGTCCTTTTTCATCCCACAGCTTATATCAGCTTATATGATGTCCAGGTAAGTGGATGTAATCATTCCACTGTGTTTGTCTGTCATCATACTGGTCATTGAATGTACTGCCCCATTTAGTATGTACCGGTCTAAACACTTGTTGCAGTTGGAGAAACCACCATGATTTCTCACTAAAATCAAGGGCCTAAATCTCAGTCTATGAATACCATCTCAAAGCCTTGTCCCTCTGCTCAGTAACATACAGGTTACTAAAGGGGACTTCTGCCTTGCCTCAGCAGACCCTGTTCTGTCTGACCTGTTATACATTCACAAATCCAGTGGTAGCATGAGCACCTGTCTGAGAGAGCTCAATCTCATTTTTAACATAGAGAACACGTTTTAGGGAGAGGTATGTATCACAGAGAATGCTTTTATGGAACAGTCTTCCACTCCACATAAAGCAAAGTACTTCTCTTATTCTATTCAGATATAATTTGGATGAATAGATGGGAAACTGCAAATTCACCCCAGGTTTAACACAGTTGCCTTTCATAGATTGGGGCAACAAGTAAATGTTTCATTATTTTGTACTGCCTGCCTCTGGGTTATTTGCACACAACATATAAGCGATAAAAGCTACCATGGGGGAATGTAAGACTAGGTGTCTTAAGATCCTCACAGATCAATAGCCTAGTAAGTACCCATGCATCTATGAATATACAGAACAGTAGAAAGTAAAACAGGAGATGATTAGTTCAGATTAAGATCAGACTGCAGCACAACTGACCCACTGTGTGCAGTGACACAGCTAGCTGAGAAGAAGCTGGTGATGAGAAATGAGTCTAACTGGACATTCCTGGTTTGAAAAAGCTATGTCAGGGCCCCAAGAAAGCAGATTTGAATGGTCCTGTGATAGTTTGTAGGAGGCACAGAAACATTTGTTTTTTTTTAAATATCGTTATCAAATCACAGTCAAAACAATGACAGATTGTATACATTAATAAAAAAGTAAAGAAACCATATTATTTCTCATAATGTTTTTGCATTATAATTTCTGTTTAGCAATTATCATTCATTTCAACATTACATAAATTGCTTAGATGTTCTCCGTGTTTCACTGTTGCAGTCATTACATTTGGATATTTTGCTGGTGGCAGGTTGCCCGGAGTCGGCCTGAATAACAAAGTCTTGGGTCCTGCGTTGGTTGTTGTCTCCTCTTCCATGACGTCAGGTCATCAGGGGTATAAAACATGCAGCCAAGTTCGCAAGTGCCAGTCAGCCGACTCCTGAAATTTTCGCATTCGAGTTTCAGAACCGAAGTCTTCAAACTAAAGTTAATTACCCCGTTGGGGAAACTTTTTCTTGCTCCTTACCGATATCAGTAAAAGTTAATAATTGCATTACTTGTGGGAAGCAAATACCTCATAAGGATTTTCATTTGTGCCTTGCTGTCGGTTTTGTGCTAGGTTTAACCAACGCACTATTAAGCGTCGGTATATCTTTGCTTCTAAATATTTTGGATCAAGATTTAATTATCATGAAATGTTGTTGGTTAGCAATCTGACTACCGCAGTTCACAAAAAATGCAAAGAAAAAGACAGAGACAGACCGTCGAGGTCCAAAACCGACGACGAAGCTTCTCCTAAGCCAGTCGCCGATTCGCTGGTATTCAGTGAGGAGCTTTCGCAGCCCCTGATACCCGCTACTTTTGAGTCGCAGGCCTCTACCGAGACCCATTCAGAGTCCGGTATGCCGCAAGAGTCTCAGAGTATTGAACCCGCGGATGTCTCTCCCTTGGATGGGTCCGGAGCCGCTGAGCAGGCACCGGCTTCTGAGGGTGTTTTCAGGCCTCAACATTTTTATATTAAACTTGACGCCAGCCTCAAAAACAAGGTCAAAAACATCTATGTCTAAAAAACTGACGCATGAGCCACGTGCTCAGGCCCCTATGCCTAAAAAACAGATGATCAAAATGGCTGAGGACTTAATTACCTTGATCAGGGGTTCCCAACCCCCCCCCCGCTAAGAGGCCTAGGCAAGGCACTGATTATGAATCTTCAGATCAGGTTTCCATTTCTTCTGATTCCTCTTCTGATCAGGAATTTTCTATTCCACCCTATGAGAATTCTGATGCAGAGGAATCCATCCCATCTGCATCTCCTCCTGAGGATTACTGTTTTGGAGTGACTTTGCATACTTTAAGGGAACATTTTCACTGGGAGAGTCAGGACTTCTCTGAATCAAAAAAGAGGCTTAGGAATTTCCTTCTTATTCCTCAGCATAGGCCTTTGGCAATACTTCCTGTATTAGACATTGTTGATGATGTGTTTTCGGAATCAAACATGGCTCCTGATTCCCTACCTCCTGCTCCTAGTAAGCCAGACAGATATTACAGGGTTCCTGACTCCTACAAATTTCTATTCAAAAATCCTGCTGCTGAACCTGAGACTATTTCACAGGGTCCCAAGGGTGTAAAGGCCTTTAGAGCCAAAAATCCTACCCCCTCTGATAGAGATTCCAAGGCTCTGGATAGATGGGGAAAGAAGATTTATACGTCTGCAACCTTGGCAATCAGGACCTTAAACTGCCAGTTTCATATGCTTAAATATCAACAGCATGTTATGGGCTTACTTAAACAGAAAATTATGAATT
The DNA here is from genome assembly GCF_019279795.1 of Protopterus annectens. Taxonomy (NCBI): domain Eukaryota; kingdom Metazoa; phylum Chordata; order Ceratodontiformes; family Protopteridae; genus Protopterus; species Protopterus annectens. The sequence continues at coordinate 964,477,015 of NC_056728.1, forward strand.
ATGTTGATTTCTGATTATGTGGAAAATAGAGTTACAGGAATTATTGCATTCAGCAGAACATGTTGGAAAGCATGCTTTGCAATGTGGTTTTGATTCCTTGGAGACCTCTTGCAGGGCCGCAGTTACTTGATCTGTGATTAGAAGGCATGCTTGGCTCAAGGAGCAAAATCTGCCTGATCATGTTAAAGCTAAATTGTTGGATGCCCCCTTGCAGTATGATACTCTGGTAGTAAGGCAGAAGAGGTTTTAAAGAAAATGGAAGACAAAGCTAAATCTATGCAAACTGTAAAAGATTTCTTGCAAGTGCAGCCACCCAGGTTCAGTAGGCACTGGCCTACTAAAAATTGGTCCTTTCCTGTGTCCCAACAGAGCCACTCAAGGCAAGTCCAGGCGCTCAAAAGGCTCCAGATACCAATCACAGGGTTCTTACAGGTCAAAGTAATGGGGTGCCTCCACCTCCAAATCTGGAGGAAACAACACACAGCCCTACAGTAAGCAGTCTCAATGACTTTCCTCTACCTTCACCAAGCACTTCTCTTTTGGCAGCCCCCTTGGGGGGAAAACTAGCACTTCATGCTCAAAATTGGCAGTTAATTACCCAGGACAAATGGTTATTAAACATAGTATCCCAGGGGTACAGATTTCATTTCCTTGCAATTCCAAACGGATGGCCAGATCTGCCACAAAATCAGTGGGCAGAGGCTCAGAAACAAGTTATGTCCCTCATGGATATGGGGGCTATTCAACCAGTACCAAAAAAGGAAAAAGGACAAGGTTTTATTCAAGACTTTTCCTGGTACCCAGAAAAGACAATGCCTGTCGTCCAATACTGGACTTATCAATTTTAAACATGTTCCTGGACATTCCAAAATTAAAAATGCTGACTATACAACAGCTACTGCCTATGCTGGGCAGAAACGCTTGGTTAGTGACTCTAGACTTAAAAGAGGCATACCTGCATATCCCAGTAAGGGAATCATGCAGAAGATACCTGTGCTACAAGGCAAGTTTTTTGCATTACCAATTCTCTGCACTGCCCTTTGGCTTATCTACTGCGCCCAGGGTCTTTACAAAGTGCCTGGCCAGTAATTGCATTCTGCAGACAAAGAAGCATATAAATTTATCCTTATCTGGACGACTGTCTCATTCAAGCAGAGGACAAGGACACTCTTCTTCAACATCTGGTGTTTGTAAAAAGGCTTCTAACATGACTAAGGTATACAATAAACAAAAAGAAATCCCAACTGGTACCCTCTCAAATAATTACATTCCTGGGTACAAGCTTGAATACAACTGCCCAGATGGCTTACCTTACGCCAGGCAAACAAAGGCAACTGACAACATACTTCAAACAAATGGCAAAAAAAAACAGTTATCTGCAAGACAAATTCTGCAGGCTTTGGAGTTCATGGCATCCTGCATTCTACTAATTCCATATGCGAGACTGCATATGAGGAAACTTCAGTGGTACCTAAAAAGTTTATGGAGTCAACATCGTCACAGTCTGGAAACAATGATTCCTCTCATTCCCTGCCTACAACAGGAGTTTCTTTGGTGGGCAGAGACATGTCACCAAAACAAGGGACTGTCATTCACTCTACCCCATGCCACCCAAACCCTAACTACAAATGCATCAGACTAACACCACGGTTATGTGGTACATAAGCAGGGGGGTACACATTCCTACCCCCTTTGCAGACTAGCCATGGCATTGTGGAACACAGCTTTGACTTACCAAATACATCTTCAAGCTCAATTCCTGCCATGAATACAAAATAATCTGGCAGACAACCTAAGCAGAAATCTTATGGACCCACACGAATGGAAACTGAATCCACAAATCTTCAGCATGTTAACACAGAAATGGGGGAGCCCAGACATTGATCTATTTGCCTCTCCCCAAAATTATCAGCTGGACAACTTCTGCACAAGAGCATATCACACAAAATCATGGAAAGTGGATGCCCTATCCTTCAGTTGGAAAAAAACTGTCGGCCTATGCTTTTCTCCCTCTGCCTGTTCTCTCCAAGGTCTTACTAAAAATCAGACGGAAAAAACAAAAATGATCCTAGTTGCTCCGGACTGGCCTCGGCAGCACTGGTACCCAATTCTAAGGAATATGTCTCAACTTCCTCCTTGGTACTTGCCTCAAATACCTCATTTACTGTTTCAGCAGAACAATCAAATACTGCACACTCATCTCCAAACTCTGAATCTTGCAGCATGGCTGATCATTTAATTATTCAAACACCACCTCTCAGTAAATCTGTGATGGATGTCATTTTGGAAGCCAAGAAGGCCTAGTACTAGAAAAATCTTATGCTGATAAATGGAAGAGATTCTGTGCTTGGAACCAAGCACAAGGAACAGACACAGCAAAGCCCAGTATTCTTCAGATTTTACAATATTTGACTGAGATGCTTGACAAGGGCCTATCTTTTTCTTCAATAAAAATCCACGCCTCTTCCATCTCGGCTCATTACAACTCAGAGCCTCCCCTCTTTTCTCATCCTCTGCTTAAACAGTATCTTAGAGGGGCCAAAAATGTAAGGCCTCCCAGAAGATCACCAACTCCTGCATGGGACCTCAATTTTGTGCTGGAAAAACTCACCCTGCCTCCTTTTGAACCAGCAGCTACTGCGGATATAAAATTTCTATCTTGGAAAACAGCTTTTCTCTTGGCAGTCACTTCAGAAAGAAGGGTTTCAGAACTACAGGCTCTCATGGCTGTGGAGCCTTTTATTACATTTTACCCAGACAGGGTGTCCCTCAGGACCAATCCTTCTTTTATGCCTAAGATGGTATCCAGTGTGGCTCTTAACCAGAAAATTCACCTGCCAACATTTTACCCAAATCCGCAGAACAAGGGGGAGTGGATTCTGCATTCATTGGACATGCACAGACAATTAAGATTCTACTTAAACAGGACCAAATCTCTAAGAATGTCTGAGCAGAAGGCTATATCAAAGCAGACTATTTCTAAGTGGATAAGCCACTGCATTCATTTCTGCTACTTACACCATGGTAAACCTGTGCCCAAGGGGATCAGGTCATATTCCACCAGAGCTGCCTCTATCTCAGCAGCTTTTCTCAGAGGGATTCCAACCAAAGACATTCTAGAGGCTGCTACTTGGAGCTCTGTTCATACCTTCACAAAGCATTATCATTTGCCTCTCTTCTCCAGATCCAGGGCAGGCTTGGCCACTGCAGTTCTGCAGGGCCTTATAGCCGCTCTTAATGCTATTTAGTTCCATCCTCCCATCCATAGCTTTGGGATTCTACCCAAATGTAATGACTGCAACAGTGAAACACGAAGAACATAGTACAGTTCTGTACACTTACCATAAATGTAGATGTTCGAGTTTATTCACTGTTGCAGTCCGGGTTACCCACCCACCATTCCCCTTTTCTATACCTTTTCTTTCATTCACTATATACTAAAGCCTTTGTGGTGTATTTGCTTTTAGATGAATGTAAAGTTTATGTTGCTAAAAGTGCATTTACGTATATTTCTGTTTTTATATATATATATATATATATATATATATATATATATATATACACATACTTTTGCTCCCCATTTGGGGGGCACCTGACATCTGGGGCAAGAAAAACTGAATAAAATGGCATTGGCTGCATGTTTTATTCCCCTGACGACCTGACGTCATGGAAAAGGAGACAGCAACCGAAGCAGGACCCAAGACTTTGTTATTCAGGCCGACTGAGGGCAACCTGCCAGCAGATTACCCAAATGTAATGACTGCAACAGTGAATACACTTGAACATCTACATTTATGGTAAGTGTACACAGCTGTACTTTCCTGCCTTCCCTTAAACCTCACTTCCTACTCTTGAACATTGTTTTGCATGTAATGTTTCCACAAATTCTGTTTTTGTTTAATTTACTCCTTCCCTTTTCTAAAGGTCCCACCACAAGTTTTATCTCCTTTACAGTACTTAGTACTTCAGTTACAGTTTTATTTTTATTTACATTTTCTAGTTAAAAAAAAATGGTGCCCTGTGTGACAGCGGCTGCTTCGGCTCAATAGGAAAATGTGCATTTTGTGTCTTGTTTTATGTCAAAATCATCAAAAAGAACAGAATCTAGGGCAAATATAGAAGGAAGTCTAAGTTATGACAGAGATGGCTTACTGAAAATTTGACACCTAAGCTCAGTGCAGAAGGATTGATGGGCTGCTGTCTGCAGGGCCTGTGAGGCCTACAACACTACAAAATGCAGAAGGAAAACTAAGTTATGACAGAGACGGTTTGCCAGTACCAACAAAGCACTGAATACACTTTGCCATTCAGTCAGTGAACTAGAAAACCAGAATCCAGAATTTGCTCACATAATAAGAGGTGATTTTAATCAAGCAAATCTGAAAACAGTTTTACATCATTATTCCAACATGTGGTCATTGCAATGAGGGGAGAGAACATTCTGGGCAAGGTCTACACCAATGTCAAGCTAGCATATAAGACAGTACCTCATCCACATCTGGTAAACTCAGATCATCTCTCCATTATGCTACTACGAGCAACCTAGTCCAGGGGTCTGCAACCTTCACTATCAAAAGAGTTATTTTGGCCCCCTCTCCCACCAAATAAAAGTCATCGGGAGCCACAAGACCTGTTTGACCTCTAAAATGAAGATAACACAGCATATAAAGTTTTATATATAGTTACTATACTAAATATAAAAGAACTAAGTTTATAAGAACAATATTTAAAATCAGTCCCTATTTTTGTTCCTTTGTAGGGATTGCTTGAATGCTCATTGTCTGTGTCATATCTCTCAACCTCTTAGAACAGGAAATCTGGAGAAAGCCATAAAAAGTGGGGCACAGAGGCTCAAAAATAGGGGCACTTTTTAAATATTGCTCTTACAAACTTAAAAAGTTGATAGAATAACAGATTTTGCATTAGCATGATTTTTTTTTGAAGGGCATGAACTCTGAAACTTAAATAACTGTCCATTTTTTCTGACTTCAGCCCTCAATGATTTGCCAGAAAACCACAATTTTATGATAAATAGGCCGAAAATGTGAGGCAAAAGTCAGGACATTCTATGACAATCTGCACAGCTGAGAGGTAAGTGTGTGTGTGTGTGTGTGTGTGTGTGTGTGTGTGTGTGTGTGTGTGTGAGAGAGATGTATGTTAACAGAAACCATGTTATTCTAGCAAGTTTATAAGAGCAATATTTAAAGTCCATCCCTATTTTTGTTCCTTTGTTCCCCTTTATTAGTGGCTCTGTCCAGACTTTGAGAGGTATGAAAACCTTTCAGGAGATGCTGCTGCCAGGGGATCGCTTGATCACTGTGTGTGTGGAATGCATGGCAACAGAAGTCATGTTATTCTAGCAAGTTTCTAAGTTTATAAGAGCAATATTTAAAGTATATCACTCGATCACTCTATGTGCGTGTGTGTGTGGTGCGGTAGAGTGGCCATTATTTTTCAAAGCTACAGGGAGCCACTGTAGAGGGGTGGAAGAGCCACACGTGGTTCCAGAGCCTCAGGTTGCAGACCCCTGACCTAGGCAATTGTCAATCAGAGGAATGCCGTCCATGAAACAACTAAGGGTATGGCCAGAAGGAGTAGTTTCAGCACTCCTGGACTGCTTTGAAAGCACAAACTGGAGTATATTCAAGGGGGTTACTATGGACTAGAAAACTTAACTTGGATGAGTGCATAAAGTCCATGATGGCCTGTATATCAGTGTGTGTGGATGATGTGACAGTCAACAAAAGCATCATTACACAAATGAATCAGAATTGAAGTATACGAGCTCTTGAAGGCACGCAGTGCTGCCTTTTAAGTCTGAAGACAAAGTTGCCCTTAGGGAAGCCAGAGTGAAACTAAGAGGAATAAGAGAGGCTAAGCAGGCCTATTGACAGAAAATTCAAGGTCACTTCTCAGACCTGAGAGATTCCAGGTATCTGTGGTAAGGTATACAATCTATATTAGACTACAGGCCACTACCTTTTCAATGTGATAACATGGAGTTTCTGTGTGAGCTCAACACCTACTTCAGCAGGTTCAGGAAGGGAAACCCTAGAACTGCAAAAAAACTACCCACCAACCAATAAGATGACGTGCCCTACCTTCACTCAGCGGATGTTCAAAGGGTGCCATGATGGGTAAACCCAAGAAAGGCAGCTGGTCCTGACAATATTCTGGAGCGGGTGCTCAGGGACTGTGCTGACCAATTGACTACTGTTCTCACCGACATATTCAACATCTCTCTGCATCAAGCCACAGTACCAATTTGCTTCAAGAATATAATCATTATACCACTGCCTAAGAAATCTCCACCCTCAAGCCTGAATGACTACTGTCCAGTAGCTCTCACCTCCACTGTAATGAAGTGCTTTTAGAGATTGGTCAAAGACTACTTAACATCAAGTCCTCCTGCAACACTAAACCCACTCCTCTTCGCTTATAGATTCACTCAGTCTACAGCAGATGGCCATCTCACTTATTCTTGGCACACCTGGAGAACAAAAACTGCTATGTCCACATGTTATTTATCGACTTCAGCTCAGCCTTCATTGTGGTCATCCCCAACATCTGATTGTGAAACTGGTGTATGTGGGTGTTAGCACTCCTTTATGCAACTGGATTCTGGACTTTGTTATTGACAGACCACAAAAGGTATGCATAGGCAGCACCTCCTCGATGAGCATCACACTGAACACTGGAGTACCTCAAGGATGTGTCCTGAGTCCCCTGCTGTTCACCATTCTGACACATGACTCCACATTATTAAGTTTGCAGATGATACTACAGTGATGAGTCTCATCAACAATGGTGATGAAAAAGCCTACAGAGAGGAGGTGAACCTACTGACTGGTGTGACAACAACCTTGCTCGCAATGTGAATAAAACAAAGGAAATAATAGTAGACTTCAAGAAGAGACGCAAGGCTCATTCTCCACTAACAATCAAAGGAGAAACCATGGAAAGGGTGAAGAGCACCAAGTTCTTGGGGGTGCATATTGCTAAAGACTTGTCTTGGTCAATAAACACTACTCACATTGTCAAGGCGCAACAGCATCTACACTTTCTAAGAAGGTTGAGGAGATCAAAACTATCATCTTCAGTTCTCACAAACTTCTACAGGGGTACCATAGAAAGTATCCTAACTGTAATCTCTCAGTGTGGTATGGAAACTGCAGTTTCAGATCGCAAATCTCTCCCAAGGGTGGTGAATATGGAGGAGAGAATTATCAGGTACATACTCCCATCTATCCAGGACTTGCACTCTGCTCGGTGACTCAGCAGAGCCATAAAAATAGACTGCACTTACCCCTGCCCATGGTCTGTTCTCTTGTTTGTCTTCAGGCAGGAAATACTGTAGCTTATGTTGCAAAACCACCAGATTTAATAGAAGCTTTTTTTCCACAAGCTGTCAGACTTCTAAACTCCAGTAATAACATACACCATGCTGGTCGTCGAGATCTGAAGTTACAACACTGATGTAATTCACAGACATATACAATAACTCTATGAAAGTACAATCTTATAACTTATGTGCAATATTAACAATGTCAAGTTAACATTCTGTGCAATATGCCAAGTTAGCATTCCATGCAATTTGAGATCAGTCTGATTCTGATCTGTGCAGTATGTTATCTGTACAACATTTTGGGTACTGACGAAGACATGTAAGTGGAATAGTCTTGGTGCATTTCATTGTACTTGCTACTGCACTGCATAAATGTCTTACTGTTATTTTTGGATTAGCATTATTATATGTGGTATTGTTGTATTAATAAGAGTATATGTTGTATGCACATTAAGTTCAAAGTAACGCAGTTTCTTTCAGTTGCACTGTTGTGCAGACTGAATGACAATAAAGTTCACTGTGACTTTGACTTCAGTAATTGTTTTATTGGCAGTCAATCCAGTTAAACTTGTTAAGGCATTACTATGCCAAGCCTATTTAGAGCCAAGAGAATAATTTCTTTTGCTACCACCATTTGCTTACTTTCATAGCTGGCCTTAGGCATAGGCCAACAAGGCGGCCGCCTAGGGCGCCGCTCTGGAAGGGGTGGTTTTCCAGTATTTATGTGGTGTAGGTAGACCAGGATAGGGGCGCGAGGTGGTGTGGTGGGGGGCGCCATGGAGCCCTTTTGCCTAGGGCACCAGCTGACGTAAGGCCACTTTACTTTTTCTCTGTAGGGAATTTTTCAAATTTGTCAATACACTTCCAAAATACGTGTTCCCAATTACCAGTCTGTTTCCCATCACACTTCCAGCATTTTCGGTCTGAGTAAAAGAAATCTCTGAAATTTTATTTGGGTACAAAAATATTTATGGAATACTTCCAGCCAAAAATTTTGTACCTTCTGGATTTTGTTACATACCTGGAAATCATACAGATGTCTTCCCATTGTTTCATTGTACATTACATAAAAATTAGCACTCCCCTGTCCCTTTTTGTTTGCCTGTATTCTGATATCAATCCCTGGTAGGTAAGCCAGTCTGTAAGCTGCAGTCCAAACTTCTGCTTGACCTCATCAGTACTCTTGTTACCTTTCCCTCTCTACTTATTTGCTCCCAATAATTTGGTTCCTTTGCTAACTTTCTCCTGTAAATTCCATACCCCTCATGCCCGTTTTCCATACCCCTATTGATAAAAGCTCTTTTTTCCTTTCCCATGTTGAATTAGTTCATAGAGAACTGTCTGCATCTTTGTAAATGTAATATTCTGTATGGTTGATGTTATTCTTCTTAAGGAACTGCATGCAAACTCCTCCCCATTTCTCAAATGCTCAACCACCCCCACTGCCATCTCATCATTAACATCATCCATTTCCACTTTGATTTTTAACCTTCTGCTTGTGTTACGAATCTGAGACTTAAATGTATAATTTTAAAGTATCTCTTTAAATCAGCTAAGTCTAAACCACCTTGTATGAAGATCAGCTTATCACACTCAACTCCACCCCAATTAATTCCTTCAGCTGTTTATTATCACCATTAACTTCTCCTCTGCTTCATAAGAATATGCCTGACCTGTATATAAAACATTGTCATTGCTTGTATCATACTAGTCGTGTCAGTAGTCAAGAGCTTTCAGTTCTGAATGTCTGTATTATTTTGTTTAGATGATTGTGAATTTTTAACCGTTCATGTGGTGGATTTATTTACATGTATTCCACAATAAGAACATATTGGATTTTTTCATGAAGCTTTGCTAAGCATTATTTTTTTTTTTGAGTAGAAGAGATATCAGATTAATTATGGATTGTACTGACCTTATTTTGGATAACAATTTTATTTACTTTGAGGTGTCACGTACAAACAGATTACAGGAGTAGTGATTCTTGCAGCATATGCTCTGCTGTTTGACAACCAGAGAAATAGAAAATATGTTTTTTTAATCAAAGTTTCATCAAAGATTATAGAAAACATTTTTTAGTAATTATTATTTACATTTCATCAGTTATTGATTCAAAATAAAAAAGGGTTTAGTGAAAGGTCAGTTTGTCTCCCATGGTTGAACTCAAACAACATTTTTTCTGTTGAAACTGAAAAACTAAGGGCCTTCTTCCTTGAAATGGAATATCCTCCTAGGATACAGGATGAGATTATCAACAACATAAAAGGTAAATGGGAGATTTCATCCCCTTTTTGTGGGGGGCGGCCTTGGGGAAAAAGTAACCATAGTGGATCCCATTATGTGAATTCTTCTGATACACCTGACACAGTTTGAGAAAGCTTTGGTCCTTCAATACAGAGAACGGCACAAAGCAGTTAAGGATGTAATTATTAGAAATTGGTCCATTTTTAAACCAAATGATCATTTATACAAGTTTTTGTTACAAGGCAGCATGTCATGTTAAAAACATGTTGAAGAGAAAAGCGGTTAACAAAAGTAAATCATTATGAAATAAAAAAGGAGCACCCAAGTGTTTGTGTTGACAGTGTCCCTACATTTATACTGGTGGCAAAATTATTTTACAACACAGTAGATGTCAAGTGCCATAACATGGAAACTGTCATAGCAAAGAGGTAGTGTATATGGCAACTTACTCCACTTGCAAATGTTTTTATATCTGTAAGACTGGAAGACATTGCAAGAGAATATGAAAACACAATTACAATATTTTAATATGAATACTAATAATACATTATTCAAATACACAAAATGTCTTTCTTATTTTAGAAATTCTTCCTTTGGATCTTGGGGGGCATGGGAAAATAAGAAAAATATAGGAAACTGATGTAGATACTGAGACTCTATACTTCTACCCCCCCCCCAAACAAATTTCTATTCCAGTATTATGAGGATTTAATTTTTACAGCCTTATTAGTTGCATATTTATGATTATATATTTTGAATGTTTTTATTTGTATTTACATTGACGCATTTTGATTTGCTTTGATATTTTATTAATAACTAGTATTTACAGCTGTACATATTTTTATTCAATTTTTTTTCTTATTTATGTGCTTCTACTGAAGAAATACCGAGTTCTGTATTCTGTCCGGGTGTTGCTATTGTGACAGTTACCCATTTCACCACATTGTGTTTTCATTTATAAAAGTTTTTTTGAGGTGTGGGTTTTATATAATATTCACCGATAATTTTGGAAATTGTTTTCAGAAATAGTTAATAAATATGTTGGAAGGTCAGTTGTACTTTTATGAAAACATTCTGTTTGTGTGCTTAGCACTTTTATGTACTCGTGAACTTAAGTAGCATGTCTTTAAGACTGCCATTTTTGATTTCAAGAGTTTTAAAAATACGCTGCAAACGTTTTCAGATATGATCCTATGAACAGTTCTGAAGAATTAATGGTCCTTTTTTTGTTTACTATGTTAAATACATTATTTCCATCATCTGCTGCTTTCATCCTGTGGTATTGCTCTGGTGTCTACTATGGAGATTATCCTGATAGTTTAGTTTCAGTTTGGTTATTTTCTTTTCTGCACTTTAGCCGTAGTGCTTCTTTGGATTATTTGCCTGAGAAGAACCCTCTAACCCTTCATATATTCTCCCAATTAACCCTTTTGTTCTGTAAAGGAATGCAAATGCTGTCATTGTCCTACTCATAAATCCCACCTTGACTGTACTGAATGTTTTTCCTTGCATTAAAACCCACCAACAGTAGTTGTGTTTTCTAACTTTCTGCTTCCATGTTGGGTCATCAATGTTCTACTAATGTTGTTAAATGTTTTCCTCCCCTCCATAGAACCACACTGAACCATATCTATCAATTTTGCCAACACTTTTGCTATTTTCTTAGCTAGTATAGTCATAAACACTTAATAATCATGGTTCAGAATTGAAATGGTTGTGCATGAAGCTGGATCTGAAGGGTCATGCTGCTACAGCTTTCTTTCCTATCTTCTTTCTCTCTTATTTGTACCTGGCTCTTAAACTCTGTTTCCATGTTAATCAACTCACTAGCTGTTCCTTCTGAAGAAATGTCTCTGTTCCCTAATTGTTGAGTCATATCCACTACCCATTACTTAAATTCTTATTTTTAATAGGCAAGTAAGAAAGCACTAGTGTCTCATTTTTACTTCCTTATTCTGCATTGTTTTTTATCAGTGCATGATCGGAAATAGTTAGGTGTACATCAGGGCTTTTAATTAAATACATCTGTTCCTGTGAAGTATAATATCCTGTTCAAGCAGTCTCTCCAGTTCAACATATGAGTCCTAGCTCGGAACTAATCCAACTGTCTTAGTTCCTCAGCCTTGAACCCTTCCTAAACTCTTACCCGTAATGCTTTACACCTCCCTGACTTACCCAAATTTCATATGCCACCTCTTTGAGAAGCATCATGGTTCTGGCAGATAAGTGTTCCGCCTCTTATTTGTGAAATTTAACTAGTGTAGCTGATACTTTTTACAGTCCTAAGATTGTTGCACTCAAAGTTAGTATTTGTATAGCCTCCTTTTCATAGTTGCCCTTTCCGATTAGGGGAATTTTGAAGTTTGTTTCTGCCCTTCTTTTATGGCTTCTGTATCATTAGTATACTTTAGTAATACAGGCTTAGCTGTTCAGAATTATTTTAGATTATATATGTATATTATAAACATAATATCATATATAATTACAGCAAAATAATTTAGATATAATTTCTATATTTATATTCATTTATATATTATAGGAATTTAAATTTTTGATACTGTTGCTAAGTTTAGAGTTAGCATAGATCCATTGTCTGTGTTTGATCTTATGGTCTTGTACATAAAAAGTCGAGGTTTTGAAAGTTCGAAATTTAGAAGTAGACCCGTGTGTGTGTGTGTGTGTGTATTTTGTTGTTACAGCTGAGATGGATCAGATAGCTAGTTTTAAGACATGTACAAAATGCAAACATAAGATTCCCCCATCAAGACCCTCATGAGTTACATATGGTTTGTTTGGAAATATTGCATTTGAATGCTTCCTACCAAGATTTGTTCTTATTTGAGCCTCGACATTTTTCAGACAAAAAAAAAATAAGCTCATTCTCAAGGGACCCCTACCTCCAAGGTCCAGAGCCCTCCAAGGCAAAGAATATTTTAAAGAAATCTTCATAGTGGAGTAAACATATGCCTGAGTTGACGATGATTGAGGAACATTTATACTCTGCCTCTGGATCCGGAACCCATCACCATACAGGACACAGCAAAGAAATTAGAAAAACTTGTCTCCGGGCCTTCCTTGGGTCTTTTACCTGGACTGTTAGATTTTATAAAAGAACCTCGAAAGTTGAACTGCATTGCCTACTACAGAGGATTCTCAAAATTCAAATTGAGACGGACATTTTGACTTCATCAGCTCCAAAGTGAATTGAATCTTTCTCTTCACCCTCATCCCTACTCCCTCTGTGGTCCAATTGTCCTTTGGCTCCAGTTTCCCTTGGTTTATTTAGTTACCCTGGTCCTATGGCCAGAGAGTTATTGACCTGGTCCTCATTAGCTCCCTAGGATTTAGATTAAGTGCAGCCTTCTAGGCTCAAGTTTGAGCCAAGGGATCGGGTGGACGGCTCTTTTGGTTTTGTCAGAGTCATCAGTCTTTGATACCTCAGCTCCAGTCCTATTATCAGTGCCATCCACAGAGTTGGATTTGAGGATTGCACCCTGGTCATTTGCTCTCTGTCCTGTTAGTATCCAAACACACAAAGAACTTCCTTGGATCCCACTGAGGTTAGAGCAGCGTTCCAAGTGCTGGGGTGGATCAATACACCACACAAGACAGAATCATATGGTTCCCAAACCACAGGTCTACCTTTACTCTTTGGGTTTGTTCTTAGAGCAGGTATCATCCAGACAGACTTGTTTTGTGGACCTCAAACCTTATGCTGTTCCACAGAGACAGCCCTCAGAGGACTCTGGTACATCATCCGAGGATGAGGGAGTGCAAGAGTAATCACGTTGACTCACCTAATGTGTCATTCACATCAGAGAGATCCTGGAACTCATGAGACTGAGGGTATCCTGGCCAACTGAAACCCTTACCCCATCAGGATGAAGCAGTACTGTTTAGGGCCCACTGAATGACTTTGACTCCTACAAACTGGGTTGGCCTCACCAGCTGCTAAGATGGTGGAGCTGGCAGTCAAAAAAAGTTGTGGTAGAAGCTTGACACGTGAGACTGTCCCCAGGAAGCTGGACAAGATTCTCTGACCTCCTAATGGCAAAACCTTCTGCACGAAAACACCCCCAGTGGGCTCTTATCTTTGCGGCAGCCACTAAAAAGATTTATCAGGACTGTTCTGTCCATCTGCTCAACAAGGAGTCTTGGTCTGTAGATTGACTGCATAAGCGTGATTTGAGCCATAAACTACACTACTCCCATCACTAGATTCTAGAGGGATCACCCACAGCAAGCAGAATCCAGTTAAGCCAGAATCAGATCACAGAAGCAACTGCAGATAACTGTTCTCAATATCTAACATTACCAACCTGACCATTCGCCTGTTACATAATGCATTGGCTGGATTAACAAGGGCAAACAGAACCAGCTTTGCTGTGAGGCTTCATGATTGGCTGCACTTGTGTGACTTTGCAGATAACTTCAGAGTGTCACTTACTAATGCTCCCTTCAACGGTACCACTTTGGTAAAACAGTGAAAGAACAGATGTAGAAGAATAAGGAGGATGTCAGAGCTCTCTCTGTGGTAGCAGTGAAGTTTGAGACACCTCAGCACAGCTTTACCAGGAGCCAGAAGGGAGCTCTAACTCTGGTTTTGGAAGTATTGTCATCAGTGCAACTTCTCTTCTGACAGAGTTGGCTGTGTCAGAGGTGTCCACTTCAGTGGACACAGGCCAAGGAGGTCTGAAAAAATCAGGGATTCCAGAGGGCCCTTCTCAGACAGGCAAGCTCAGAACCCCTGAAAGTTTTCCTGACTTGCTCCACTGTGGTGGCAGTTGGGAGAGTTCTAGCCCTGTATCTTCACTCATGGTTCGCCATCACGTGAGACATATGGGTAAGAGGGATAATATCTAGAGGTTATCAAATTCCACTTTTAGAGCATTTCCCCATCACTGCAATTCCTCTTGCCCCATGTCCCACCCAGTCAGGCAACGCACACTATGCCTGAGATTCTTTCTTAACTGCAAAAAAGAGACATCCAAGAGGTATCACCAGATCTGCATGTGTCAGGATTTTACTCACTTTTTCATTCTGAAAAAAAATCAGAGGAACTCTGGTCTATACTGGACCTAAGCTTCCTAAATGATTACAAAGAAAAGACACAGTTTTAGATGGTCACGGTGCAGTCTATCTTTCTGTGTCTTCTGAGGAATGGATGAATGTGCTCAGTAGATCTCCAGGATGCTTAGCTTCACGTCAAGATAGAGAAGGAGTCCTGGAAATTCCTATGCTTCCGTGTTGGGACTAGTCACTTTTAATTCAGTGCTGTTACTTGGTCTCTCCACAGACCCCATTATGTTCACCAAATGTATGGTGGTGGTAGTAGCAGCTCATTTGTGATTACAGGGATTCATAGATGTTCATTGAGTTTTACTGTTGCAGTCATAACTAAAGGGATCTTCCGCCACCAAAGCCCTTGGCCTGCCTGACTACCAGAGAATTTTCTCCTCCTCCTGAAGCCAGCGGACACCCTGATCAGTGTCATGACATCTAGGCATAAACAGATTCACCGGTGCCATAACCTCAGTTCTTTCTTGCCATCGGAGCCCGAAGCAGAGTGCAAGCCAGTATATCGGAGAGTCCACACCAGAGAAAGTAGACATCTAAAGCTAAGTACCCCCTTGGAGAGCTTCTGATAAGTTTCTTGACTAATGGTCAGAGAAAGTAAATTACTGTCTCTGCTGTGGCAAGCAGATGCTATACTGTGACTTTTACTCCTTTTCTGTAACTGGGCCCAGAACACAATGTGCCTGTCGGTTCTGTGCATGCTTTAACAGTAGAGCAATCAAGGATAGGGTGGATTTTAGCTATGCACATCAGTAAGTTGCTAGGGCCTTCGTGTACTATGCTATCTCCAGATCAAGCTGAGGTTGATCTCCCCACATGTAAAACGGAAGAGCATCCAAAACTTAGGGTACCAAGTGAAACCAGTCTACCTAAGCTTGTTGTCATCAAAGAAGGTGAGACGACCCTGCAGGCACCTCCAACAATTGAGGTTGTGGCATAGGCCTCTATCGAGACCCATTCTGAGTCCAGTAAGTTGCTGGGTCCCTCTACTTCCATAAAAGCTAAAGGATTTAGTTGGTTGGTTGGGTCTGGAACCACTTTGCGGGTTCCAGCTTCCGACAGCCACACTCAAACTGAGTATCCAGACTCTCTCATTGTCAGGAGATTGCCTCGATTTACCATCCTCTGGACTCAGTTGTTCATCTGCATCGCTGTCCTAATGTGGATTTCACCCTATGGTCTAAGCCTAAGCCCTCACATAAAAAGGCTGCATCCAGCTTGCCCCATCTGAGGTCTGCTGGCTGTCAATCCCAAACTCAGGCCTGTCAACAGGACCTAATTAGGTTGGCTGAGAATTTGATCTCCATTGTCACATCCAGGCACCTCTGTCTCCCTCCCTGGCTCTGCCCCTGAATCTACTCTTGGTAAAAGAAAAAGTGATATTTACCTTGAGTCTTCTGATTCGTTTGACTCTGAGAATGGTAATAATGAATCCACTCTTATCTTACTCTGCCAAATGGAGCAGATTCACTATATGGTGCAGACAAAAGGGCAGAGCTCTCTGCAAGCTCAGATGCCTCAAAGGACTTTCTTATTTTTCTATTAAAATCCACACTTCAGGAGTTTCAGCTTATCTCCTTACTCAACCCTCTGTCTTCTTCCATCCTATGATGAAACAGTTCTTGAGAGGGGTCATCCACCTTAGACCCCCCCAAGAGGAAACCTGTTCTCCCGTGGGATCTCAAATTCATTCTGGAAAATCTCACCTTCCCATGTTTCAAGCCAGAGAATCCACCGACATTAAATTCATCATCTGGAAGACAGCCTTCCTGCTAACAAAGATCTCTTTAAATCACATAATCCACTTTCCTACCTTCTTTCCTAACCCTCAAAACAAGGGGGAAAGACTCCTCTATACTTTGGATGTGCATAGGCAACTGCGTTGGTTCTTGGACAGAACAAAGAATATCAGGAAGTCTGACCAGCTTTTTTTGGCCTTTGCCTGTAGCTTTGAGGGAAGACCATTTTCTAAACAATCTCCAAATGGATCTCCCACTGTATCCTGTTTTGTTACAGCCATCATAGAAAGAAGCCTCCAGACTCTGTGAAGTCACACTCCACTAGGGCTACTGCTACATCTACTGTTTTTCTAAAAGGGGTGGCCACTAAGGACATTTTAGAAGCTGCTACTTGGTCCTCTGTTCATACCCTCACCAAACATTATCACCTTCCAACCTTCTCCAAGTCCAGAGCAGGGTTCGCCACTGCCATCTTGCAAGATATCCTTTCCTCACCTTAATCTTTCCATCCACCCTCCATTCAAAATTAAGACTCATCCCATCAGTTATGACTGCATGTGGTTAAACATGGAGAACATAGTAGAGTTGTATACACTTACTGTCAGTGTAGCTGTTCAAGTGTATCCACTGTTGTATTCTTTCCTTCCCCTCTTGCCCCATAGGATTGGGGTGATTATTCTCCTCTCTAGTTACAGGTTGTTCCCACCTCCTCCACTGTACATAGCCAGGAGTTTCTGAGCTTAGGCCCTTGACCTTAAGAACGTAGCAGGGGGCTCCTATCTGTTGGGGACAAGGAAGTACTGAGGATGTTCTTCATCTCACATTGCTGCAGTCCTTACACTTGGGTAGTCCGCTGTCCTCGGTCGGCCCGAATATCAAAGTATAAGGCTGACGTCAGTCAAGGCGCATTAGACTGACATCAGGACGTCAGGGTACAAATGCGCATGACCGACGTCATATCCTCAGTCTTTTTTGCCGCATGGTCCAATGCAGAAGCAGCGTTGCAAGTGCCGTTCGGCGTTCTGAAATTTTTAGAATTCGGAGTTTCAGACCGAGTCAAAGTTGGCTAAGTACCCCGTCGGGGAATATTTTAGTTTTTTCTTGCCTCAGTGGTTTACCGGATGTCAGAAAAAGTGAATAACTGTATTTCTTGTGGGAAACAGATACCGCATAGAGATTATCATACTTTGTGTATTCCTTGTTTAGGGCCTGAGCACGACGTTGTTGGGTGTCGCTTTTGTGCTAGATTCAATAAGCGCACTATTAAGAGAAGGTTAGATTGTGCCAGGTTAGTCTTCGGGAAGCGGTGCAATTATAATATGCCGTCGGATGCTCCGACGTCCGCTTCTTCGAAGAAGCGCAAGGACAAAGCAGCTAAGCCTAGGCTAGAAGAGCCGTCCGTACCGGACGCCGGTTCTTTAGAGGTGTCGGTGGAGCCGGGGGTTCCGCCGGAGGTTTCTCTGGAGTCCCAGGGGGAGACTTTGTTATTGCAGGATGTGGCCTCTCAGGAGGCAGGTCAGGCTGAAGGGGCTTCTCAGGTTACTGTACTCCCCTCCCTTCCTAGGGTGGTTAGGCCCTCTCCTTCTGTTTCCAAGGCTTCTCCCAGAGGCAGGCCAGGTTTAGCTTCAGTTGGTGTCACCCCTAGTTCTTCGGGATCTGTGCCCAAGAAGCATATGCTTAAAATGGCAGAAGATTTGATTACTTTGATTAGAGGTTCTTTGCCCCCTCCTGATAAGAGACCTAGGGTGGAACCTGAGTTGGGGAATTTTGAGCAGGCTTCGGATGTTTCTGAGTCTTCGGCGGAAGACTTGCAGGAGTATTCTCCTTATTCTGATTCTGATGTGGATGATTCTACTTCTTCTGCTTCTCCTCCTGAGGATTTTTCTTTTTCAGAGACTCTTCATTCCATGAGGGAGCATTTTAAGTGGGAAGGTCAGGACTTCTCTGATTCCAGGAAAAGGCTTAGGGAATTTTTGTTTTTACCCCAGCATAGGTCTTTGGCTATACCTCCTGTTCTGGATGTTGTGGAGGATGTGTTTGCAGAGGCTTCTCTTAATCCTGATTCTTTGCCTCCTGCTCCTGTTAAACTGGATAGGTATTACAGGGTGCCTGAAGCTCATAAATATCTTTTTAAGAGTCCTAGGGCGGACCCAGAAACTGTTAGTCAGGGGCCTAAGGGTGTTAAGGCTTCTGTTGTTAAAAATCCGGTTCCTCCAGATAAAGAGGCCAGGGCTTTGGATAGATGGGGAAAGAAAGTCTATACTTCTTCCACCCTAGCTATGAGGGCTTTGAATTGCCAGTTTCACATGTTGAAATACCAAAACTATCTACTTTCTCAATTGAAGTCTAAGGTAGATGCTCTGGCGGAAGGTATTGAGTGTAAAGAGTTACAAGATTTAGTACATGTCTCTGAACAGGTGGGTAAGCATTCTTTGCAATGTGGTTTTGATGCTGTACAGGCCTCGTCTAGGGTGGCTGCCACTGGGTCAGTTCTTCGCAGGCACGCCTGGCTGAGGGATCAGAATTTATCTGACCATGTTAAGACAAGGATTTTAGATGCTCCTTTACAATCTGATGTGTTGTTTGGTTCACCTGTTGAGGCAGTCTTAAAGAAAATGGAAGACAAGGCTAAGTCTATGCAGACTGTTAAAGATTTTTGCAGGTTCAGCCTCGAAGTTTAGTAGAAATTGGCCTACCAAGGGGTGGACGTATCCTTCTTATGATTCCCAGTCTAGGGGTAGATCTAGACGTGGTAGGGGCAGAGCTCAGGGCTCTTTCAGGCCTAGAACAGGGAGTTCACCTGCACAGTCTTCGGTGAGGGCAGGGGTCAGTCCTTTCGTAAACAGACCCAATGACCTACCTTTTCAGCTGCCAGAGCCTTCTCGTCTGGCAGCACCTTTGGGAGGAAGATTGGCACTTTTCAAGGAAAATTGGAGTTTAATTACCCAAGACAGATGG
The DNA here is from genome assembly GCF_019279795.1 of Protopterus annectens. Lineage (NCBI taxonomy): Eukaryota > Metazoa > Chordata > Ceratodontiformes > Protopteridae > Protopterus > Protopterus annectens. Next base: position 964,496,377 of record NC_056728.1, read on the forward strand.
GTATTGGATATCATACACCAAGGTTACAGGTTTTATTTCCATACCTTGCCTCCTTTCAAAGGCATGCCAGACGTTCCTCCTCAGCAAAGAATAGAGGCTCACAAACAAATTTCTCTGTTACTTCAAATAGGGGCCATACAGCCGGTCCCTATGCCAGAAGTGGGCCTAGGATTTTATTCTCGCCTGTTCCTAGTACCAAAGAAGGGGAACACGTGGAGACCAATTTTGGATTTATCTATCCTCAACACTTATCTGGACATTCCCAAGTTCAAAATGTTGACGTTACAACAGCTTTTACCTCTGCTGGGCAAAGATCATTGGATGGTAACTTTGGATCTCAAGGAGGCGTACCTTCATGTTCCTATCAGAATGAGTTGCAGGAAGTATCTGCGTTTTTGGGCTGGGACTTCTCATTATCAGTTCTCTGCATTGCCCTTTGGCTTATCTACTGCCCAGAGTGTTCACGAAAGTTCTGGCTCCAGTGATAGCTTTCTTCAGGCTAAAAGGAATACAGATCTATCCTTATTTGGACGATTGCCTGATTCTGGCTCAAGGAAGGGACGAGCTTCTTCATCATTTGGAATATGTGATAGCAGTGCTAAGATGCCTGGGGTATTCTGTGAACGAAATAAAGTCCAGTCTAGTACCCTCTCAGGACATGTGCTTTCTGGGTGTAAGACTGAATACAGCATCCCAGATGGCCTTTTTGACCCCGGACAAACAGAAGAATCTTTCCCTTTACTTTCATCAATTGTCTCATCAGTCCAGGCTGACTGCAAGGACAGTCCTTCAAGCCTTGGGGTTCATGGCATCTTGTATTCTGGTGCTTCCCAATGCCAAACTGCATATGAGGAAGCTACAATGGTATCTCAAAAACGTATGGACACAGCACTGCCAGGATCTGGACACTGTCATTCAAATAATACCTTGCATTCAAAAGGAATTTTTGTGGTGGGCTCAGGAATGTCACCTAAACAAGGGACTCTCTGTGACCCGGCCAGAGGCGAGTCAGATTCTAACGACAGATGCCTCAGACAAAGCTTGGGGAGCTCATCTAAATGGAAAGTGGATACAAGACAAGTGGCCTGCCAGACTACAACATCTACATATCAACTTGAAGGAGATGTTAGCAGTCCAGTTTGCATTAATAGCTTTCAAGGATTTACTTCTTCCTGGGCAGGTGTTGATTCTAACAGACAACACAACTGTCATGTGGTACATCAACAAGCAAGGGGGAACACATTCTTATCCTCTATGCAGGCAAGCAATGATTTTGTGGGAGACTGCTCTCAGTTTACAGCTAAATCTTCAGGCAAGGTTTCTGCCGGGAGCACAGAACTCCTTAGCAGATGTGTTGAGCAGACGAATTATGGATCCCCACGAGTGGAAATTGGATCCTCATGTATTTCGGAAATTGACAGTGTCATGGGGAACTCCAGACATAGATCTGTTCGCTTCTCCACTAAACCACCAGCTGCCAAAGTTTTGCACGAAAAGGTTTCATCCCACAGCTTGGAAAGTGGATGCTCTTTCTTTCAATTGGAGCAATCTTCATGTGTATGCCTTTCCACCTCTGCCTCTCCTCCCAAAGGTACTTCTAAAGGTCAGACAGGACAAGCCAAAGATGATTTTAATAGCTCCAGATTGGCCTCGACAGCACTGGTACCCATTACTGAGAAGTCTGGTGCAGGAGCCTCCATGGCCTTTGCCTTCGATTCCACACCTGTTGTCTCAGGAGGACAGTCATTTGCTCAATGTCAAGCTTCACTCTCTTCACCTAACAGCCTGGCATATTCTGTTTTGAACCATAGAGGGTCTCAACTTCCACAGCAAGTTTTGAATGTTATTTTGGAAGCTAGAAGGCCTAGTACAAGGAAAGTGTACGCAGATAAATGGAAGAGATTTTTATTTTGGAGTGCAGCAAAGGATTTTGATGTTTCTGAGCCTAATTTAAGTGTGGCTCTTCAATATCTTACTGAGTTACTGGACAAAGGTTTGTCCTTCTCTTCTATTAAGGTTCATGCTGCAGCAATTTCGGCTCACTATGATTGTGACCCACCATTGTTGTCTCATCCTTTGTTCAAGCAATTTCTTAGAGGGGCAAAGAATATAAGACCCCACGTAGAGCTCCTACTCCTGCTTGGGATCTCAATTTTGTGTTGGAGAAACTCACTCTACAACCTTTTGAGCCTGCAGCTACTACCGAGTTGAAATATTTATCATGGAAGACTGCTTTTTTGTTGGCCATTACCTCTGCAAGAAGGGTTTCTGCATTGCAGGCCCTTATGGCGGTTGAGCCTTTCTTAATTTTCCATAAGGATAGGGTATCTTTGCGTACTAATCCTTCCTTTATGCCTAAAGTGGTTTCTAGTGTGGCTTTAAACCAAACTATTCATTTGCCTACTTTTATGCAAATCCCCAAAATAAAGGGGAAAAGATTTTGCACACTTTAGATGTACACAGGCAGTTGCGATATTATTTGAGCAGAACTAAAGGGTTCAGGCAGTCTCAGCAGTTATTTGTTTCTTTTGCTTTGAGTTCTCAGGGCAAGCCTGTGTCAAAACAAACTATTTCTAAGTGGATTGGGTTTTGCATTGCTTTCTGTTATTCCCATCATGACAAGGAGATTCCAGCTGGGATTAGGCCTCATTCCACTAGGGCTACTGCCACTTGACAGCTTTTTAAGGGGTGGCAACTAAAGATATTTTGGAGGCAGCTACTTGGAGTTCAGTGCATACTTTCTCTAAGCATTATCACCTTCCACTTTACTCTAAATCTAGGGCTGGTTTTGCCACTGCTATTTTACAGGGCATTTTGGCAGCTCCTGCTTCTTTATAGTTTTGCCATCCTCCCTTACCTCTGCTTTGGGATTCTACCCAAGTGTAAGGACTGCAGCAATGTGAGATGAAGAACATAGTACAGTTTTGTACCTACCATAAATGTAGATGTTCAAGATCCACATTGCTGCAGTCCAATTACCCTCCCTCCTTCCCTCTGTAGTTAGAGGCGGTTGTGTGGGTTGGGTTGTAAATATTGTGTATATTGTATATATTGTACATATTATTAGTGCAAGGGTGGTTGGTTGGTTGTTTGCTGTCTTTTGGTTTTGACCTTTCTTTTAGGGTCTTCTGACATCTGGGGCAAGAAAAGACTGAGGATATGACGTCGGTCATGCGCATTTGTACCCTGACGTCCTGATGTCAGTCTAATGCGCCTTGACCGATGTCAGCCTTATACTTTGATATTCGGGCCGACCGAGGACAGCGGACTACCCAAGTGTAAGGACTGCAGCAATGTGGATCTTCGAACATCTACATTTATGGTAGGTACAAAACTGTACTTTATGGTGCTGGCTGACTTTCTTTATACCCAGAAATCTTGATGTCAGTCACGGCATCCTCCAACTTCAGGAGGAGGGGAAAATTCTCTGGTAGTTGGGCAGGAAATCCCCTCAGTTACAGTTGCAACAGTAAATGCACTCAAACATCTACATTTATGGTAATTGTACACTACTGTAGTTTTTCACTTACTATGACAACTGGCTCCTTGATGCTACTTCCAAAGAGTTGCTTCTTCAGACAAGGGAGTACCTCTTTCATCTTTGTTCTTACTTGGATATCACAGTGAATACAACAAAGTGCAGTCTGAACTCTACTCAATGTCTAGGTTGACTGTTGGACACAACCACAACTTAGATTTTGCTTCTGCAGGACAGAATCACATCACTGAAAACTGGCAGTCCAGACTCTTCTGGAGGTAGATTGCCCCACCACCAAGGTTGATGTTGAGACCCTGAGGATTAATGGCAGCATCAGTCCTTATGCATATTGTGAACTACCACATGAGGATTCTACAGTGGCTACTTCAATCTCAGTGGTCTTAAACACACAATTCTCTGTCTCTTCCCATCAGAATAACCCAGTCCTGAAGAATCACCTAAAATGTGTCTTGTTTCACCCTTGTAATCAGCAGGAAGACCCTTCCAAGTTCCCCCTCCAGTAGCAACAGTAACCACCGAAGCGTCCTCCCTAGGGTGGGAGTGGGAGCAATACGAAGGGAGAATGATCCCTGGTTGTGGTCAAATTTAAAAATTTGTCTTTATATAAGTGCCCTAGAGATGAGGGTAATCCTCATTGTCTTACAGGATTGTCTCCATTTAGGGGTGATCAGTATCCAGACAGACAACATTACAGTAGTCTGAAACATAAACAAGTGGTGGAGGGATCAGATCTTGCCTCCTCTGCAGAGAAGCCATGAGGGCATGGCAGTGGGCAATGTTCACTCACAGATTTTTCTCACTGCAACACAAGTTTCCAGAAGATTCAGTGATCTTGCAGACAAGTTAAGCAGGAATCCCCTCCTCCCTTATGAGTGGTCCCTGAATGCAGCAATAGCAAAGGAGATTTTCCATTGTGGGGCAAACCATCCTGTGATCTGTTTTGAAACCCCACAACACCGAGTACAACTAGTACTTTGCTATTCTCCATCAAGTAGGGGCGAACCTCATCGACACTGTCCAGTCATTGGTCTGCTGGGGGTTACTTTATGCTTATCCCCCCTCTCCACTCATGACCAAATTCATACATAAATCTTTGTGCAAAGCAACTGTTGTCCTTATTGCTCCATTCTGGCCCATACAAATTTGGTTTCACTCATAAGGCCTTAGCTGAACAAGCCTCTGTGGCTCTTAGGCCTGAAACTGGATCTGATTTCTCAATCATCTGGAAAGACTCACCCAGACTTGTCCATTCTGAAACTAACTGCTTGGTTTCTCCTGTGATGGCATGGGATGATTCCCTTTCCTCTGATATGTTTATTCTGTCAGCCTCTCAGAAATTGTC